>NC_134421.1:27293493-27596523 GCF_030867145.1 Opisthocomus hoazin
GAAAAACCTTATTTCAGTGTGAGAAATAACTATATTTTTGAACATCCCCATATCTTGTTTCTGCTCCCACCAGTACTGGAGAAGTAAATGCTGGATCCATACTGAAAACAAATTAACAATGGGACGTGGGCAGTTGGAAGAATTCATAACCCACAAGAAGACAGCCAACCCAGCTATGTAGTAAATGAAGAGAGTTAGATACTCAAAATGCATAGAAGACGTTAGTTCTAGCGTACTGGGTAAACATCTCAAGGAATACAAAATATTTCTGTACCTAATTTAGAGATTCCCTCCATATAGCACAGAAATTATTGAATCCTTTATTTAGGCTTGTAAGATTTTTTTTTTTTGCAAACTGAACAAGGAATCAGCTCTTTTTCTTCACGGGAACCTTCTGAATGAAAATGCAATATTCTTTTTTTTTTTTTATCTAGTAATTCGGTTGGTTAGGTATTTTGTCTTGCAGTGTGTTTCAACCTTCAGAATTAGAAGATTCAAATGCATGTCTACCATGAAAATCATATCCCTGACAGAATGTGATTTACACGGGAACTTCCAATCCTTGTATTTAGCACAGACTGAAATAATACTGCAGTGCAGTGAGCATTTCTCACTCCGGGTGTGCACCTTTATCAATCCCTTTCAGTGTTTTTTTGTAAATGTTCCTTTGGATATATGCACGTGCCATTGCAGTCTCATGTAGACCTCCGTAAACGACAAAATCTATGGATTATACTGGAAAATACTAGCTGACTATAGTGAAAGTTACAATTTGCCTTTGCTTCCATAGGTTAGACAGAGGCTGATAGATTTTATGCAGACAATGCAACCAATAGATTCACTGAAAGAGATACCTGACAAAATACACACTGTGGCATGCCTTCTGTTTTCATTTTGCAACAGAGTGCTGGAAGGTCTTTCACAGAGTTCTTCAAAGAATGTACTGAACTTTAATCTCAAAAGAAAGACAGAAACAGCTATGGAGAGACCTCTGCCCTTTTCTGAAATTAACTTACATGCACTTCTGTTAATAATGTTCTATTTCTGTTGCCACAGTACCTGATAGTGCAACAGACATCAAGTTTGGAATACATTTCAGGTTACAAAGACAATAATGAGACTCTTTATCACTTTTTAAAAAAAAAATGATCTTGCTGTGGACAAAGGAATAAACACTTCATGTTATTGCTTAGATACACCAAAAACATACCTTTCCATCATTACCTCTAGTAAAACGAGTTTCCAGATAGATGGAATGAAATGTTCTGTTATATTTTTCCCATTTTAGGAGCCCTGGTCTGTCTGATATGCCTTAATAAGGTTATTAAATAACAATAATCATGTCCTGGTGTAAATGATTCTCAAATGTGATGTTAACTAATGACTAATGTTAGTAGTCTTCTGTTATAGTTTTCCTGTAACTTTTTGTTTCACTCAGATAAGAGATTTCCTGTAACTTTTTGTTTCACTCAGATAAGAGATTTTACTATGAAGTGTTGCAACAACGTGTTACCCATACAGAAAAATATTCTGTTTATCTTACACAACAGCAGGATATACCCTTTCAATTTTCTTTCCAAATTTCTGAAAGACCCGTAACAAAGAATTCCTTGGGGTTCTCAAACTAAAAGGCTCATTCTAGCTATATTTTCGTGTTAATTACTTTAGCTATTACAAATAGCAGTTCTAATTGGCTTTTGAAGACTTTTTGAACCTCAGTAATTAAGGCCATGAGGTACTCTTAAAATTGTTGGTTCTAACCTGCTATCATCTCTTGCCTGCCCACATTCATGCAGGCTCTCTATGCAGTCCATCCCTTCACTTCCAGTTCACTATTTGGAATGTGTGTCTTTCTTGCACAAAATAATATGTACATAATGAATCTAATGAAAGAAAATCCAGGAGGATTTGTAGCTGGGAGTAAATTAATGATCTATTACATCTGTAAAAAATAAGATAAAAAAATAATTTCAACATTTTCTTTCTGAAGCAACTGTCTCTCATCTCCTTTTTCTTCCATATTTGAATGATTGACTCCTTTCTGTTTCTTACTGAGCTATTCTGTATGGTACCCTGTAAAAAGCCTGTACTGAAGCCTCAACCTGGTCAAATCTCACTTATGAGAAGTTTGCATTTCTAAAATAAAAAGTGGTTTTGCCAAGAAGTTCACTATCCTTTTGAATCAATTCAGTCTGATTTATGCCAGGATGATGCATCTGTTCTTGCTTGATCCTGGAAGATGAACAGCTCTGGAAACCACACAAAAATCTCCTGCGATATAAAAATAAGCTAAGGTATCACAGCCTACTGGTTGGTGAACACCAAGACACATGAAAAAGTCTGTGTAAGACTTCATTTGTTCCACTGCTGCTGCGAAGTTGAGACATCAGTGAGAAGTGGTGAAGGACTGAGCTACAATTTTTCATGAAAATGACACAAATAGCATTCTTTTGGTGTCAGGTTCAGCAGATTCCTTACACAGCAAAACTTTTCATTAATGGTTGAGACTATAGATATCTGGGGCATGACTCAGTATCCTGATGACAATGCTTCAAATTATGTGACTATGGGAGGGCATCTATTAGGAGGTACACAAATGTCCAAACTCCCAGTAGAGACAACGGAAATCTAATAAATGATTAGAAACTTCATAGCTGCTCAGATGTGTAGCTTTTCAAGTTGTTACTGACATTGACTAACGGTTTCAGTCATTTGCCCACAACATACCGATATTTGAGTTGATGTCTCTTACAAAGAACATATATTTCTCATAAAGCCTATGTTCTACCTATCAGCTCCATGCAGATATTTCAAATAGTTCAGGGCATCCTAAATTATACCAGAGACATACATTGAGATATAATGCATGTAGGCATCTAAACTAAAATATATAATATGGAACTGATTCCCGTCTTTGGAATTCCTGATTTTGCTTGAGTCACACTGATCTAAGATCTGAGATTATTATATATAAATAAAACTTTGCAGTTTCAATTAAAATTTATATTACAATTATATATTTATTCAAGATTTTTTGAAACACACTTAAAATAAGAAGAAATATGTCAGAGACCCTGTGAAATGAAAAAAAGATAAAATGTTAACATCTCTTACTAACAGTTACACAATGGAGTATCAATTATAAAACAATATCCCTTTAACAAATATTAAGTCTCTCGCAACTTCCACAGAAAAACTCATAGATATATATCAAAGAGATTTTAACATGAACTAAATCAATCTTTTGCTTTGGTGGTGGGAAGAGCTTAAATATCAGAGCAGCACAGTCAAGTTTGTAAAAAGTCCAGTGGAGACAGCTTCCAAAATTTGTATCTGTAATTACAGTTGCAGCTTGTGGAGGACATGACTTTGTATCAAGTTTAAACTAATCTCTTTTGCACTGTTTGCATAACCTGTGTTCATTTTGTCAAGGAATAGTAGTATATAACCAGAAGTCAAAAACTAGACACAATCCCAGTACAGCAATTATGTGATACTGAAAGAAGTTGACAAAGTAAAGAATGACTTCTACAGAGAAGATGAAAGTCTAAGTTTGTTCCTCCATGTTCATGTTTATGTAGGAAGATTTCGGCTGCTCTTGTTGCCTCCAAGCAGTCTGGAGAAACCCCCAGACATTTCTGGATGTCACATAGCTGGGTTAACCAACCTACTATGTCTTTTTGAAAGTCATGCCTAAGAGGATCCGAGATGCAAATACAACAAGCTCAGAAAGCGCACACAGGAAATGGATACCTGCACCCACATGAGGAAACACCTTGTGAGAACATCTGCTGAATCCATAGGTCTATGTTTCAGTTAATATAAATTTCAGTCCCTGGGAGCTATTGTGTATATATTTAAAGACACAGTTATAGACTCCTTACCTTTCAGCATAAACTGTAATACTGATCTTTACTTATAAATTCAAATTCCTCAATTTCATCAAATTAGAGAGGAAGATCAAACGAAACATAGAAGACTTGAGTAATGCTACTGGACAGAATTAGAAACCTGCTGGAAATTAACTGAAAAATTCATCAAGATGAGATTCAGCTGACAGTTTGTCACATTTTCTCATGAAGACTTACTAAATTATTTGATGCATGAAACTATCCTGAAGTCATATCTGAATACAGGCATTCTTAAGAATTATTACTAGTTTGCTGTGTAGTTATGCTGAATGTATAAGGCCAACTGAGACAGAATATTCCACTGTGCTAAAATGAGATTTAGTTCATTCTTTATTTCTAACAATAACCAACACCACTACATTATAAAAGAGACTGGAAAATATGTATTTAAAAAAAGTGGAGAGGAAGGATTTCTCATACAGGCTCAGAATTCTCCTCAGTATAATACTTTTGGAGCTGGCTGGCAGCTGTTGTGCTCAGAGACAAGCAAGACAAATGGTATTTGCCTGCAAAAAATATCTAGATAAACAAGCAGGCGTCTATCTATCTATCTATCTATCTATCTATCTATCTATCTATCTATCTGTCTATCCATCTATCTACCTTCCTAAAAGAATCCTGAAATCATACTACCTGAGTTTTTAATCTGAGAAACCATCATGTTCCCTGATAAACTGCTGCTGGATCCATCAGTTTGGAAGAACATCTTTGGGACCTGGATCTTCACAAGGTGTAAACAATAAGTTGAAGAAGGCTGCCTCCTCTCTTTTCACATCTTTGTCATTCATACTCAGGGTTTTGAGCACTTGTTCAAAAAAATGGCATTCCTAATTTCTGTTCTCTCTGTTCTTTGAGAGAATTCAGACCTAACTTTTCATATTCCCTGAACTCAACTATGCAAAATAAAGCAAGATGAAGTTGGTTTTGGTTTGTTTTCTTTTAAAGAGAATATTTAACACAAAATACTGAGACAAACCCATGAGAACCCTGTAGAATTTTCTTGATGTTCCATAACCATTAAGATAGGGAGTCTGGGCTCAAATCTTTTATCACACATGTTAGTCTAATGCCATTCGAGATAACCTTGGATATCTGACAAAGTTTTCAGCTGCCTCCCACAAAGGCATTTGTCACCCATATATCCACAGTCATATCTATCTAGATAGTTTTCTATGACTCAGATACTTCCCTTTCAGAGTTCTTGTTATCTCTCTATGGTCCAGGATAGCAACCTAGAAACTAGCTCAAAGATCTACCCACATATTTGAGACATTTAATGTTAAGTAAAATAAATCTCAGGAACAATAAATACAAGACATAAATAAAAAAAAATAACATAAAAGTGAGTTTGGAAAAAAGGAGCAACAGGTTCCACAGAAATCAGAAGAAATCATGATTCATAAAAAATATCAATGTATCATCAGTGTGAGTGGTATACCAGCAGAAAAGAATAAGCAGACTTCTAACTTATAAGCCTGATTAACTTTGTATTTCTTATAAGCCCTTTATCAAGCTGTTTTAATGATAGTGGTTTAAGATGTTACTATCGTCTGCTAACCTTTATGCTGATGCCAGAGGTAATCACATAAAACGCAGCTGGTAAGTGAGCCTACCAGGGGAGGTGCCTCACTTCATCTGCTGTTTTCTAACAAAGAAGGACTGGTGGGAGGTGTGCTGTTCGGAGGCCATCCTGGGCTTAGCGACCATGAAATGACGAAGTTCTCGATTCTTGGTGAAGTAGAGAGGGGGGCCAGCAAAACCACTACCATGGATTTTCAGAGGGAAGACTTTGGCCTGTTCAGGATTCTGGTTGAGAGGGTCACCTGGGAGAGACTCCTGAAGGGCAAAGTGGTCCAAACAGGCTGGACATTCTTCAAGAAGGAAGTCTTAAAGGCAACACAGCAGGCTGCCTCCATGTGCCACAAGACGAACCAACAAGGAAGACTACCTGCCTTTCTGAACAGGGAGCTCTTACTGGGACTCAGGAAAAAAAGGAGAGTTTATCACTTTTGCAAGAAGGGGCAGGTGACTCATAAAGAGTACAGGGTTCTTGTTAGGTCTTGCAGAGAGGAAATTAGAAAGGCAAAAGCCCAGCTAGAACTCATTCTGGGCACGGTTGTAAAACATAGGAAAAAATGCTTATACAAATACTTTAACAACCAAAAGAGATCCAAGGAGAACCTCCATCCTTTATTGGATTCAGGGGTGAACATTGTCACCAAGGATAAGGAAAATGCTGAGATACTTAGTGCCTTCTTTGCCTCAGTCTTTAATAGTCAGACAGGTTATTCCCAGGATACTCAGCCCCCAGTGCTGGAAGACAGGGATGGAGAGCAGAATAAACCTCCCATAACCCAGGAGGAAGCAGTTAATGACCTGCTATGCCACCTGGACACTTACAAAGTCTATGGGACTGGATGGGATCCCCCCGAGAGTGCTGAGGGAGCTGGTGGAGGAGCTGGCCAAGCTACTCTCCATAATCTATCAGCAGTCCTGGCTAACAGAGGAGGTCCCAGACAACTGGAGGATCGTCAGTGTAACACCCATCTACAAGAAGGGCCAGAAGGAGGATCCCGGGAACCACAGGCCTGTCAGCCTGACCTGGGTGCCGGGCAAGATTCTGGAGTGATTCTTCCAGAGTGCGCTCACTGGGCATGTGAAGGACAACCAGAGGATCAGGCCCAGCCAGCATGGCTTCATGAAAGGCAGGTCCTTCTTGACCAACCTGATCTCCTTCTTTGACCAGGTGACCCACCTAGTGGATGAGGGAAAGGCTGTGGATGTCATCTACCTGGACTTTAGTGAGGCCTTTAACACTGTTCCCCACAGCATCCTCCTTGAGAAACTGGCTGCTCATGGCTTAGATGGGTGTATTCTTTGCTGGATAAAGAACTGGATGAATGGCCGAGCACAGAGACTGGTGGTGGAGTTAAATCCAGTTGGCAACCTGAGTGGTGTTCCTCAGGGTTCAGTTTTGGGGTTCAACAAGGCCAAGTGCCGGGACCTGCACTTCGGTTGCAATAGCCCCATGCAATGCTACAGGCTTGGAGAAGAGTGGCTGGAAAGCTGCCTGGGAGAGAAGGACCGGGGAGTGCTGGTTGACAGCTGACTGAACACGAGCCAGCAGTGTGCCCAGGTGGCCAAGAAGGCCAATGGCATCCTGGCTTGTATCAGGAATTGTGTGCCAGCAGGAGTAATGAGGTGATCATGCCCCTGTACTCGTCCCTGGTGAGGCTGCACCTGGAGTACTGTGTTCTGTTTTGGGCCCCTCACTACAAGAAGGACACTGAGTTACTGGAGTGTGTCCAGAGAAGGGCAATGATGCTGGTGAAGGGTGTAGAGAACAAGTCTTATGAAGAGCAGCTGAAGGAATTGGGATTGTTTAGTCTGGAGAAAAGGAGACTGAGGGGAAACCTTAGTGCTCTCTACAACTACCTGAAAGGAGGGTGTAGTGCAGCAGGTGTTGGTCTCTTCCCCCAAGTAACTAGCGATAGGACGAGAAGCAACGGCCTCAAGTTGCATCAGGGGAGGTTTGGATAGGATATTAGGAAAGTTTTCTTTACTGTTAGAGTGGTCAGGCATTGGAATAGTGTACCCAGGGAGATGGTTGAGTCACCATCCCTGGAAACATTCAAAATACTTGTAAATGTGGCCCTTTAGGACATGGTTTAGTAGGCATGGTGGTGTTGGGTTGACAGTTGAACTTGATGATCTTAGAGGTCTTTTCCAACTGCAGAAGTGTATGATTCTTTTCTGTGAAAACAAATGGATAAATCAACTCATAGCCCAGCATACTAAAGCAAATTGCCATCCATTTTGCTTGAACATAATACACCAGGCTGTAAGCAATAAGAAGCAAAGATAGTCACACATATCATTCTCTTATCCCAGTAACATAACCTCTGAATAAAACACGAAGGGCTGCACAAGAAAATAACCTCTTCAGTCAGTATATCATGGCAGCCCCCACCTTAAGACAATCTCAGGTTTCCCTGGGTTTCTTTTGCTTTTTAGAACTGAAATATGGTTGATGGAGTTGATTTGCTTTATTGGTCCATCTCAAAGGACAGTCTGATTTTGGTAAAACATTTCCAATGTTTTCTAGGCTTCCCGGGACATTCCCTATTGAGGTCACAGGATAGAAAACAGTTGGGGTTTTTTCCCCCTCAGAGTATCTAAGTAAAGAAGAAAAGTTGGCTAAATGTTTCACTATACAATTAACAATACCTGTTTTGTTATCAAACTGATATAAAATACCTCGCATTTTAATATACAGTCAAGCTTATATCAAGTAGACTAAAACATCCAGAGAAGTGGAAACTTTATCAGTGAAGCATCTTTCAGAGAACACTTTACTGTGAAATGAAAGTCTTTGACATTGTAGGAGTAATTGGTTTCAGGCAGTTGTCAAAAGCTGTGGTCTTCTTCTAAATAAGGTTTTAATTCTCTTCAAAGAATTACAGCAGAAGTGTAATCTATAATTTTTTTTTTTAATTGAAATACTTGCCATTACAAGTCTGTTTGTCTTGGAGCTTGCGATAAAGGACCATTAATTTTACCCATGCTAATATTATGATAAAGTAAAAGAATTTGTGGCAGCCAGCCACAAAACCTCTCATATATTGTTGCAAGCAGCAAAATTTTCTGGTGTGGAAAAAACATGACATCAAAAAATGGTGCAACAATGTGTTACAAGAGAAGAAAGAGCTGCTATCTGAATTTCTCAAACTTTTTTTCCAGTACTGGAAGAAAACATAAACATATGCTTCCAGTAAACATAACACGCTGTGTCTTAATTTTGTAGAACAGCTCTTTCAAAACATGTTTATGGATTGGGATTTTTTATGTATAGCCTGTAATTTGACTTCTGTTACATGTTCAACTATTTTTGCTGTCACATGCAGGAATTCCTAAAAGGCATATTCAAAGCTGACCAGGAAAACTGATTTGAGATGTTATAGATTCATAAAGAAGAAATTATTTCTACTATTACATTAGGAATACTAGTTATTATTCTGGTTATATTAATTAGAATGAGATCTCAGGATATTGCAAAGATTCTCAAAATAAAGTTTGAATTGTCGTACAATTCCACTTTACTAATATGAAAATAAAGAGTTATGATTACAGATAGGATATAAACTGCTATGATTGCTCTGAAGCACAGTGAGAAGGTTTTCTGAAGGCTTTTAGAAGAATAATTTGTTGATTTTTCTGTTAGGGTTGGGATTGCTTTATGTATTTTTATATATATTTTTTATATCTTAAAAGACTGAATTGTGATGTGAAATGGAAAAATGGAGAATTAAATGTTGGTGTTAGAAAGGGCTAAGGGATTTGGAGACACATTGTTAAAGGCTTTTATATAGCCAAGGATCAAGACAATAGGAAGTGCTTCAGTAGTTTAAGTTTGGGGATTTTTTTAAATCTTGCAAAGTGTGCTTCCTTTGCAATCTCCATATATTAGCAAATCTTTTTATTACAAATTTGTGAAATTGTCATATCCACAGGAATAGTTTAAAAATTATAGGAACTTCATGTCTACATCCCCTAAAAGTTGTGAAAATTGCAACTTTAAACTTTAGTTTATATCAGGAGATCATCAGAACAGCTAGAATCAAACAATTTAATATAAATAATTTTCAATTTAAACTAGTTTTAAAAGCCCACATTTAACTTTACAGTTATGGTACATGGCAGATTTTCAGTAACTGAACATACACATCGTTAGAACTGGTCTTCAAGTGGTTTTGAGGTCTTTCAGAGAAGAGAGATTTTTCTGTAGATTTGACGTTTTCGTGTGAAAGACTGAAATTTTGGAAAAAAAATGTCTCATTGTTAATCTTTG
Organism: Opisthocomus hoazin; assembly: GCF_030867145.1. NCBI lineage: Eukaryota > Metazoa > Chordata > Aves > Opisthocomiformes > Opisthocomidae > Opisthocomus > Opisthocomus hoazin. The sequence goes on from NC_134421.1 coordinate 27,303,253, forward strand.
GGAAGCCATATGTGAAAGACATAAAAAGATTATAATTAAAATGTTGGGTTTATCCCCTGCTAGGAATCAAAGAATATTTCATATATTTTTAAAAGAAATATCTTTCACACATTTGATCTTTCATAAAGTGAATAAATCCATTCCTTTGCTTTTAAAATTTTCAGCCACCTCCATCTAGCTTAATACTCTGCAAGTAACAGAGTAATGGGTTACCCAAATATTATTCTGTACACACATTCACAGCTGAGATGAACCACCTTCAGCAGTGTTACGTGAGTTCATTCACCACCAGCCTGAGAGCAGAAAACTCGTGATGTAAATCTTTATGCTGACTTTTTTTCAAAATGAAGTATGATGCTGAGACACACTTAAATTCATCAGTATCTTAATTTATTTCTTTCAGAGTACAGCTGATCATAATCCATTTAAGGGCTAAAAACAACAAAGATCAGGAGATATCTGGCACTTCATCATCCTGGAGGCCCTTCTGCTCAATGAGATTGTAGTTTCTTTTTCCATGGATAGTATTATATTTCGACATGTGGGAGATTCTTGAATAAGTAAAACTTCAATATGACAAGAAGGCTGTTTCTGACTGGTGTAATGATCTAGAGCACTTACCAGCTACAGAGCCCCAAAGCTCAAAATAATCTGCCAACAGTAACCATCTGAAAATCTGTTATATCAGTCTCTGGCTCTTGTTTTTTTCTCGCACCTCAAGATTAAGGAGAGTTGAAACCCATGGGTCTCCTCAAATACTCTTTTGACCTGTAGAAACGTGCATAGAATGCTTGCATGTGTTATGTCACCTGTGGACTCTGATGCTGTCTCATCAGTCTTGCTACAGCAATTTAACTACTGCACCTGCAGCATTGTCTGCAGTGCTGCTTCTAAGAACTGCTAGCATTGTAGGGACATTTTAAACACAAAGCAGTGTGCTCAACCAATTCACCTGCCATAGATGGTGAAAGCTTTTAGTAGCACAAGCAAGAGAGCTGTGAAGAAGCAGCAATAAGCTGCTGTGTGTGCATGGAGAATGGGACTGCATCTTTTGGAGGAAAGCTTAAAAGCATAAATTGTATAAATCTAAACTGCCTTGCAGCGTGTTTCAGTAGTTGCCAGCAGAATTCTCAAAGGGAGAATACTCTGGGTCTTCACAACAAAATAAAGATTAACTGTACCCAGTAAACATACTACAACTTAAAAATAAATAAAATGCGTTACGAATAATTTGAAGGAAGAAGAAACCACCTTCAATGATCTGTTTTCTCCAGATAAATTCTGTCTACATTGTTTCTGTTTGCTATGTAGAATAGGTTAGAGCTTGCAACGTAGCTTTTGTATCTCTTTATTTTAGCTATTTAGTTTTCATATTCATTCCTACCAGTTTTTTTCTTAAAGAATGTCACCAGTTCTACAGCACGTGTAGTGTGCTTGAGTCTTCAAATACTTCTAGCACTTTCTATATAGTGCTGTAGATGTAGGTCAATGCAATCTCACTAGTGATTCATGACACAATTCCATCTGTCTGTTTACTCAAATTCAAAGGGACAAAGAAAAAAAGAGGACACATAAAATCCAGAAATGCAGCATGTCTTTTCACAGACAGAAGCTAGCAACTAGCAGCACATGGTGGGGGGAGGAGGGGGCAGGGAGGGGGTGAGGGTCTTCTCAGTTGTCCCAAGTCTGATTAACCCTAGTTCTTCCAGGTATCTCATACTGTATCAGCTGTTGTCATAACAGCACAGTAATGATGCAATCGTGGCAGTCCAAAAATTGGCACCTGCTGCTGAACACACCATCCTGTTCTTTCCAGTCAAGATCAGCAGCTTTTTTTGCTGTTGTTTTAATAAACAGCTGATTCACAGCTGTTGAATATGCAAGATCTCTGATCCAAGGTAGAGACTTTTTAAAATATCCATTCCCTCTTCTTCTCTAGGTCACAAAAATATAAAATGCCCGTCTCATTATTCAGTCTGTCTTCTCATCTTAATAAAGGTGGAATCTGTACTTGACATAAGGCTATACGAATCTTTACTTTTTAAAATTTGATAATTGAACCAATGATATGAATGGTGCTATATTTATATCTGATCCAGACAACATAGCTTTTATTCCTAGCTAAAAAAAATCCAACAAGCGACTTTCTGTGTCAAGTAGCAGCATTTTTTCCTTCCTCCACAACAAAACATTTCAATATCATTCCCACTTACTTAAGGAAAAAAAGTAATGGAAAGGAAGTGCATAAAGCAACTTTCTTAAATTTTGATGTAAACATCAGGCAGAAAACCTGGGGTAGTTCCAGCACCTTTCAGACTATCAAGAATATCTTGACTTAGTATTTTCACATCCCAAATCCAACTCTGCTTTTTCCTAGCTGTAGTTGAAAATAGATTCTAAAAGAATAAACTGAGCAACAAACAAAACTGTTTTTCTCTAGAAGAAATATTTAAGACTTCATATACGTTACAGCAGTGACAACAGGAAGGACAGAACGGGTGAAGACAATCCGTCGCTGAGTTACTCTAGGACATAAGAGTTCAGTTGAGTGCTCTCATCAGATTAGATACTTCCTAGCAGAAGAGAGGTGTGAATTCACATCTGCCCTACATAAGTTCCCTACCTGCACAAAAAGTACTTAACAAGAGGAGATATGACTGTCTTTTCATTGTTTCCATGCGATCTCTCCATGTGGCTTCAGAGAGGATCAATTCTTGCTATCCCATTCGTCTGCGTGTTCAGAGTCTTGTTAGTAATTTGCTGCTTTGTCCTCTGTTCCTGTGGATACACAAGGTATGCCAAATAAAAAACATACCCACGCTCGAGACTTCCCTTTTTTTGAAGCGATTACGAATTTAAAATTCCTTTTATTTGCATAGAAGGCATGCTGTCTACAGTTTGTGCAATCTGCAGAACAGAACAGATATCTTAATGTTAATCCACTACTATCTAAACTAATTCATAAAAGCAAGAGGATGAGTGTCCTGGGTTTGGCCAGGACAGGATTAATTTTCACAAGAAGCCAGGAGGGGACACAGCCAGGCCAGCTGACCCGAACTGGCCAAACAAACCGGGTATTCAATACCATGTGCTGTCGTATTGGGTTCTGAGTGGGGAGCTGGCTGGGGGGAAGGCAGTCGCAGCTCGAGAGCGCACGAGGCATCGGGCAGTGAGAGTTGCTCTATGCATTCCACTGTTTGCTTTGTAAATTCTACTTATCAGTATTACTGTTGTTACTGTTTGTTTACTTTGCTGTTCTGTTAAACCGCCCTTATCGCAACACACAAGTTTTGCCTTTTTGTTTCCGTTCTCCTCTGCACCCCAGCGGGCGGAGGGGTGATAGAGAGACCACTTGCTCCTTTGTTGCTGTCCGGGGCCAAACCGCGACAATGAGATTGCAAAATGTCAGTTGTTCTTAAAAGCACATTAGGCTGATTTTGTAACTACATTGCATGCAGAAGCTGTTTTACAAAATCTCCTGCTGAAGTGTACAATTTGTCTCTTGGTATCCACGCTATTTTCTGGCCTGCCTAGGTGCATATACAACTTGAAAATGGTCATCATGCTATGCAAATAGAAAGGTGGGTGGCTACAGCTAACAATAAAGTTTCCACTGAAAATCTAGCCTGTTCAGAAGGGGAAGACTAAACTCAAATCTTATGCTTCACTTCTATTTTACTTCCCAGATAACTTTCCATTTCAGCCATAAATTGTGTATTCACCATATCCTTTAATCTTCTTAACCTAAGTCCAGTCAAAATAAGCAGATTTTTAATTAAGAAAGCTGCAAGCAACCCAATCATCTCTAGCTGGAGAAAGAAAAGCAAATGATGGTTGTGTGGGTATAATAATGTGCTGTGATCAAGGCTGAATCATAGCTGAAACCCGAAGCTGATTGTCCCACTGTGGGTTGAATGAAATGTGAAAAAATAATTTAATGCATGCAAAGCCTTTAGACAGATTCCTAAGTGAATTGCAAAAACTAAGGTAGTTGCTTTAAAAATAAATTATATTTCAGTGCTTCCACATGTGTACTAATCTGTGTCCCTGGACATTTTATCCTACTATGGTGGGAAAGCTAAAGCAAAATATAGACTGCTGAACAATTCACAGTTTTATTGGGGCCTAAAAAAAGGCTGCTTTTGCTTTAGTATTCATGACTTCTGTTTTTGTAAATGTACAGAAAATTTTATCTCATTATTCATTACTAGTTTAATTTCAGTAGTGCCTGATGGGCAACATACCTAGGTCATATAATTATAGATGTGGTACACAAAATGAGAAAACATCTCCCTCCCAAAGGAAGGAGATTTTGTTTCTCAAAATGAATAACAAAAAAAGAGTAGGAAGACTGCTAGAGAGGCACATTTCTCTCTTTTTCTGGTTTGCATCTATATTGTCTTGCTTCTCTTCAAGGATTTTTATACTATATTCTTCACATTATGACGTATGGGTTTGTTTATTAGAGTGCACCATCAGATTGATCCTGAGGGGTGTGTGTTGGGGGATGAATAAATACATCCCTAGAATTTTAGAATATAACATTCAGCAAACAAGGGTTTATAATATTAAAGATTAAGCCTATCCTATTTTGACATAATTTGGAGTTTGTCTTTATATTTAGCAAGGCCAAGATGCTTCTGAAGTGTCATACAAAGAGGTTTGTTCGATGGTTTGAACTCAGGATGTGATAACACAATCTAGATGGCTGAAGTGCACGTCATTTCCCTCTCTGATGGAAAGATGAAACTTTGTAGGAATGTTGACTTTGGATCTAAACATGGAGGGTTGCTCAGAAACTCTCACAGAATATGTGTCAGATACACTTATGAAGATATTGTTCACTTCAAAGAGAAAATTTAAGTTTAAAGCTTTGCTTCAAGTACTGTATTTGAACCGTATGCTGTCTGAACAGATTGTCACATCTAATGTTTGAATGCTGAAACAGCATGTGGAAGAAGTATTGGAGGTATTAATGTTGCCTAATGATTTAATTTTGCTTTTATATTCAGGAATGTTAACTGGACTTACACAAACACTCTTACATGCAGCCTACTCTTTTTTCCTTTCTTTGAATTTCTGTCATTTATTGAGCTTTTTTATAATTTGTCCTGCTGCTTTGAATTTCACAAATGAAGTGCAATGCAAAACCTACACCACTGAGAGGAGCTAGAACTGGTAAACTCTGTCTACAGTGACTTCCTGATCCCCAGGACAAATCTATGCGGGTCATCTGAGAAATCTGTACAAGGGTCTGTCCCAGTTGAGACATCTCTGGTCAGAATCTCTGCACAGCAGCAAATAATGTAGTTTCTGCAGCATAACTACCTCCATATTAAAATCTTCTCACGGTTTATCCAATAGCTACCTAGATTAAAAATACATTATTACTTTGGTTTTGTTCTACAAGCCTAATAAAGTTTATAACCTTTCCAAGCCTATACCTGAAGCATTTGTATCCAAAGAGAAGGAAGAGGGAGAGACTTTCGAAGTCTTTTTGGACCTCTTCTTTAAAAACTAATTTTAATGTCCTAAGATCTTGTATGTTAGGAAACTAATAGTGTTAAGAAAATCCATAGGTTACTGAATCTTTAGTTATTTTACTATCTCTCCAAAGACACTACAAGTGGTACTGAGATAGAAATCGTATTACTAGAAAATTTTTTGACAATTCACAGGCATGGGAAGGAGGTGTGATTTCACTAAAACTCATTAAAAGTTGTTATAAAGATAACTTAAAGATTTCTTTTGTTCATCTTATGTAACCTTTTTAGTTACTTTAAAGAGTAAATTTGTTTCTGGTGTTTAGTAAATATTCTTTCAACTATGTGTAGAGTATATTGCTTAAGAAAGGGTCATTCTGTTTACTTGAGAGGCTGTGAAATGCACTGTTTTTCAGACAGGCTAAAATTGCCTTTGCCTTTAAATACTATTCTGTTAGATCTCTGTCAGGAAAGAGATCACTGAAATTCTAAAATCCTGTTAGAACTCAAGTACAACATTACTCTTGGGTATATGAAATACAGATGAAATTCTAGATTCTCAAAAAGGCAAAATGAAACAAATGTAAGATTTTGTCAGTGGAAGTTGTGTTTTACGTTGAGCCAAAGCAGCATTTTCAGCATCATCAGTGTCCTCAAGAAGGGAAAATAGCATAGTTCCTAGGACATCCCAAAACGACGCCAGGCGATCCGTTAAGCAACCAAATCCATTCTCGTTCAGCACTGGGGAAAGAAGCTTCCTGCTGTTCTGTCATACCCCTTAAAGCCTGCTGGCTCCAGGATCAAATGAAGACATCTATGCCTTTATCTTTTTTAGGAGCACATTTCATCAAGTAGATATCCTAAAAGTAGCTATGAAGCTGTATGTTAAGAAATACAGGAAATCCACACTTCCTGTCAGGGTAGACTCAAAGTTTTTAGAAGTTTTCCTTATTCAGGATGGAGTAGATTTCCTAAGGGCCAACTCAGGCATCTAGGATAGACTTCACTATCACACAGAAAATCACTACTCATGTCTTCCTGAAACCTTTACTTTCTCATTCTTCCTGTGCCTCCAGAAAACTTTTCACCATGTTTGAAGCCCTAAATAAGATTTTAGCAGTCAAAAGTCTCATATTTTATACTAGAAATATAGAGGTAACATAGGGATTCCACTACTTATGGAAGTAGTAGTGGAATCCTTATGTTTCAGAAATCAGAAATAGTTTTACCCTTTCTCTTCTTGTTTTCCAGGTCATGTCACTTTAGTGGTATACAGAGAAAAGGAGAACATAACACTGAAAGCTCAAAGAAAAATAACAGGAGTGTCACCCATCCTGCATTTAAGCATAATATATGAGGCTTCCTGTGGTTAGATTCAGGAAAAGGAAGCTGCTGTCCTCTGGTACATCTTATTCTTGTAAAATTCCTGTAAAATGTAAAATTCCTCCTGACTTCACAGGAGTTGCGTCTGCTGAACATATTTCGGGAGATGAGTCTTTAAGTTCACTGACAGAAGAAGAAAGGAATGATTTTAAGCCAAACAGTTTTTACAAACTGTGTTGTTGAGCACTGTATCAGTAACACTGTTCTGGTGTAGCAGGGAAGGTCACAGGTCAAAGCTGCATCGCTTCAGTACTGGAGCCTCCCATATCTTCTGTTTTTCTGGAGCATTAAAGACATAAATAAAAGTACTGCAAGGGAAGTGAAATTAGCTTATAATTAAACTATATATATATATTATATATATATATATAATTCTGTATTCATGAATATAAAAAACAGTCATTCTGTCTTTTAGTGTCTCCTCTGGAGTATGTTTAGCAGAGCTGCTCTGTATGGAATTCCGTAAGGGAAAGTCTTTGCAACACATGTTCCCAAGAAAGCAAGAGGGACTGTGGAAGTATTCAAATACTTCTGAAGTTATTTAGGATCTGTATATCCTCTCTTTAAAGGCACAAAGCTCAAATTGCTATGACCTTCCTTATTTCCCTGCTAAACTTAATTTTGAGTTTTCTGGGCAGATAGTATAACCTTGAGTACTGCTGAGGATGGGTCGGAACATCTAAGGGCTGCTCTGTTATTTCTAAGGAAAGGGCAATATGAGATTTTGCTAAATGAGGAAATCAAATAAATTAAATGAAAATGAAAACAAAGAGCTTCTGGTTAATGGAAGCAGATTATAAATCTCTTAGAAAAACATAATTTCTGTTTATTTTTCCTGTGGTCTGACATGACATCAAAAACAAATGACTTAGCATATAACACATTTAACTTGCCTTGAAAACACTACAATCACAGGACAAAGCAAAACAGTAATTTCAAAGGGCTCACAGCACTAAATTCTCATAAATTAGCTACAATGGCTGTATAAAAGATGAGAACTTTTATATGTAAATCTAACCTCAGGGAGAGCTCTAAATATGCTGTAAAGCCACAGAACTTCAGGTAGATGGTCTGAAATTTTGGCTTACTAGACTGGAAATGTCTAGCATGGTTATGTTTCTTCCATTTATTCTGTATAGTAATACAAGGTAAACATCCCAGAATCGCCTACAATTAACACTTGCTGTGATCTCTCAAATTTCACAAACTAGACAGACTTGAGCCAAGACAGTACTTGGAAGAAGTGCTTTGTTATATAGGGCTGATGAGTAAGTAGTTCAATATGAAAGCTAGTTTGTCTTTGTTTTCCATGTGTATGAACAAGGAAACGGAGGTCTTCTCAAAAAACTTTTTACAAAAATGTGAAGACTGCCTGCCTTAAAAAGAAAAAATATTACTTAAATTTTATATTATATTAAATGGTGAAAGATGACTGCAATGAAAGGGTTTGAAAATGATATTGTTTGGGAAATTAAGTAGGCTAGCAACTTCTAGAAAAGACTGAAATAAACACTTTATAGCCCTGTAATTATTTAAATTTGATCATGCAAAGCTGGAAAGATGAATTTCTGATAGAAATCATTTTGCTAGCACAAAAACACTCTCCCATAAGCCACTAGCAGTTCTTGGTAGAAACTGTAAACTGTAAGTTTCTTGAATCAGTGTTATTTGAGTGTGGTTGTGTTTGTTGATATCTCACAAGTTGAACTTGCAGTTCCTTGGAAGCTATTTTCCTTTTCCAAGAAACTCAGTTAGAGCCCAATCCAAAGATGTGTGAGCCTAATCGCAGAAACTCTTTGCACCTGCTGTCTTATTCTATTGCAGTGTATCAGACATGAAGCATTAATTTGAAGAAAATTTACTAGGAAGGAAGACTGCTGCAAAGTAAATTATCCATGTGGTATGGATTCACAGTTCTTGCCCACCCAGTAAAACTGTCTGAAATACAGTAATCAAAGGGAAGTAGATTTTTCCTTCATAGTTTGTTATTATGTCCAGAACTGATAGTTTACCAGCCACCTGTGCTTCCAAGATCTATGGGCAATTTTCTTTGATTTAAAGCAGGATGCAGCTGGGGAAATGGAAAGGTTTTGAAGTAAATTTTATCATGAGAAAATGCTGTCGCTGAAATGTACTGTAGTAAGAAGTAAAATCACACAATGCTTTTTATAGGTGAGTAATTTATATTATGTAGATAATCAAAGAAATGAAACCTTTTCAAGCATCCTACTATAATTGAGATAATGAAAGAACAAAAATACGTTTGGTTTGTGAAATTCAGAACTCTTTGTGTCCTGCAATCAAATGCTTGCACAGTTTTACGTAGAATAAACAGCTGTATATCATAGTCTCTGGGGTCAATTTCCAAATCCCAGAGCCAAAATGTAGCACTGCTCAGAAACTGTGTTAGCAGTGTAAACCCATGTGTAGATGAAGGTTGTAATGTACATTAGATGAGAGTTTAAAGACTAAAGTTGTGCACATGTATTCTTTTCTGTTACCGAGAGCATGACTACCCATATATATACAGATGAAACTAATCTCTTCTCATACAGCTGCGTTAGCGTAGTGCTGTACTTTATCTTTCATTTCAGGGCTCACTAGAAGGGATTTCGATTAGCTCATGTTTTTGTGATAACACAGCTATGAAGTTTTTATCCAAGCCTGATTTACATTCAGACAACTTAGGGAGTTGAAGATCTTATCTAACCCTAGTTGTACAAAAATACACTTAAGTATATTAGCTACTTAAGATTTGTATTCATATTACTGTTGTTATTACCGTGATTTGTATTTCAGTAAGTCCCAATTTGATCAGGAATTCATTTCAAAAATACAAAAGCTATGTCTATGCTCAAAATTTTTGGATATACTTCTAGTAGGCTGGGGGGGGGGAGATTCTAGACCAGCTACTATTAATGCATCTATTCAAGTACACCTATTACAGTGTAGGACTGCACAACTAAAAACCTACTTTTGCACTTTTGGATCTATTATTAGAAATCATTTTATAATTTATGAAATGAAAAACAATTTGATACAAACAATAAACCACAATTTTTGATGTGTGATATTCTTCAAAATTAAAAAAAAAAATCAGAAAAATGAGATCTTCTTCCCTTTTGTTTATGTGTTGTGTATGTATTAGTACTCCCAGCAATATTCTGATCTAAATGCCAGAAATTATTGAAAATTTATAAAGAAATTTATTCTGTACTCTTTCTGTCTCCTTTGACAGAAATGCTGGAAGGTTCCAGGATATCTCTTTTCTAGATATTTTCAGTTCAACATTAGATGTATAGTAAGATGACTAGTAGCTTTTGGTTCCATAGTGACAAAACCACCACATAAGACAGAACAACAGAATTTTTAAGAATAGGTGACAATAAATAAAAGAGAAACATGAACAAAACAAAATATAGAAGAAAAATGTGGTTCCCAAGAAAGTAACTACAGAGGAAATCTTTTCTCTTATTTCTTCTTATGTAAAAATTTCTTAAATAAGAAATCCATTGACATAGTCATACACATTAAATTCACTTAGTAATAACATTTACTAAGGTGTGACTGGTCACATTTCACTTCTTTATTGATATACCCCTTAGAAACCTAAGGGCTTGTGTTTAGTAAAATAAGTCCACATTTTCGTAAGGTATCAAAACAGTATAAGACATTCGTAGATATACCAGAAATAGACAGACAAGATTCAGTTCGTAGAAAGTAAAAACAGGATATTTGAAAACGGAACGGAGACTTTATTCACAAATGTTGAAGAGGTTCTCAAACACCAGCTAGCTTATTACCTGCGATATTGCTATCACTGTACTTCCACTTTCTTGGTAAGATAAAAATGAACTAAGAAACAATGTTGAGATTTAAAAGACGCAGAGTATCTCCTTCCTTTAAACCAACAAGAGTTACAAAAGCAGAAAAGTTTTGGACAGAACAACAATCAAAAAGAAGATCAGAAAAAATTCTCTGACCTCTGGCTGGCATAAAAGTGAATTCCCCAGCAGAGAAACTGAAACCATGGTAAGGGTGTTTTCAACATTTGGTCATCAGGTCTTGCTAAATTATGGAGATAGTAATCTTTTCTGACCAAGCAGTAAGATTTTTCAGGATCAGCAATAGAGTAATACCAATTGCAGAAACTGAAGCGGTGCCTTCTACAACAAGGCATTTGAGACTCATATGGAAAGAAGGTCTAAAAGAAAAAGTTTTTGGCTTTCAAGTCTGGACACTCAGAGAATTGCTCTAGATTCTGCATCGAGTTTACTTATTTGAAGTTACACTAGACGGAAAAATGAATCAGAAAGCAACAACTAAAAGATTACTGATACCTTTTTTTGTATCTTAATATGCAACATTTCTTGATTGCGTGGGCTTCCTAGATGTTAAAATTAGGTTACTACTCTACGGCTTGGGAAATCCAGAACAAACTACGTACAAGCAGGAAGGGCAAAAGCACAGACAGAGCATTTTCCTTATGGTGTCACTAATCTCAGTCCATTGGAGCATGCTGTCTTGTCCTACAGTCTGTCCCTGATCGCAAGGACTGCATCATAGTTAATTAATCAAGTTACACTGGATTTTCAACAACTAGCACTTTAAAAATAGAGATATTATAAAGATTATATATTTATTTTTGGCAATGTGGAAAATATAAAATAGTAATTTTTATGCTTTATAATTTCTAGGAGGCTAAGGCAGGCTCTGGAATTGCTGTGAGGAATGTAAACAGTTATGAACACAAAAAGCATAAATAATTTGCATAAAGAACAAGTGAAAATGTGGAAGCAAGAGGGAGTGAATATATATGTACTATAAAACTAAGGCACTTCAAATATTCTCACAGCTTTTACTGTAACATGCCTTGTTTCGAAATGTAGCACCAAAACAGAAGTAATGATACTGAAGACTGAAGACTGGATGATATCATTGTGAAGTGATCCATCAAATGAGTCTTAATTCTGATTAACAATTGTAGTCTATAGAGAAAAACTCTAATTACTTACTTGATTAAGAGCTGCTGTCAAGTATGTTCAAGCTCAATTTTAAGTTTTCTGTTGAAAAAGGAGATGCTGAAAAGGACTCTGGAATTGAATGGTAGTGGCTCAGGAGCACTCTTTGAATAAGAGCAAGAGAGACAGATCTTATTTTACTAAGGATTTCACAAGTGTATCCTGATTTTTGTTTCACTTCTATTCAGCTTAATTCTCCAAGTTAAATTCTTTGCACATATTTTCATCTTCTTTTTTTTTTTTTTTGGCAAAGAAACTACATTGTGAAATTCTCAGAGTAAAATGTGATAAAATTTAAAGGGGGAAGAAATTTGGAAATGGATGAGGAACAGAAAATGGGAGAAGATGTAGGGACCTCACAAGGTTGGTTAATGGGTGACGAGTGAGTGATGACATGTTATACAAGAGGATCAGATTAAAAACGACTTCTGCTAAATTCAAATCTAAGATAACCATAGTAGTCACAAGACTACATATGGTATGACTCCAAACATGATCACAGTGTAATGTCTGAATCAGTCCTCAAAGTACTTGACAGTAGTGTTTTGGATATGGGTAGTTTTTTGTGTCACACAGACAGAAAATTACTTAAACTAAAAAAAAATCCTCTACATACAAGCTGGGTGAATAAAACTGAAAATTGTTCAATAAGTGATGACCTTGTTCATTACTTCCTTTCAGCTGTTGGATAAAGACCTCACAGTGAAGATGCTTTAAATGTTCTTTTGCACCTTCATAAATCACTTCACTGCACAGAAGTAGGCTGATTACCTATTGTATTGACAAAACCTGAATTGATTCTGTACCGATACAGACAAGTAATGCTTACACAACTACAATGGATAACTTGCAAGGCAATAACTTCAGGTTATGTTTAGTGAAGAAACCTAAAACTAGTGGATTCTTTACTAACCATACTTGTAAAACTTTACTCGTCTCTGTCTTGCCTTTTTCTATTTTTATCAGTTCACAAACTGGCACATATCTGTACTATATGAATTGCTAGTGAGAACTGTTTAATGGAAGGAGTGGGTAGAAATATTTTCTTTTTAAATTTTCATTTTTAACTTAGAAATGCAATATCATCATGCTAACATAAGATACAGAAACAGCAGCTGTCGGCTCTGAAATGTGAACCATTAAAGTCTGGTCAGAAAAAAAAAAAATTAACCATATAAAATTCCCACACTTTTTACTGTCATTTATCCAAGAGAGGGTTTATTTGACAACAATTATTATCTTTATTCTGTCTTTTAAAGAATTCAGTAGGAGAAATGAAAAAAAGTAGTACATTCAATTACCTTATATTTGTAACTTCTGAAATAGCTTCAGGCATCCCTTACTGCCTGAGGTGATAATGTTGTGGTTTAACCCGGTAGCCAAAAACTACATGCTAGACAGCCGCTTGCTCACCCCTTCCCCCCTCCAGCAGGATGGGGAGGAAAAATGGATAAAAGGAAAACTCGTGGGTAGAGATAAAAACAGTGTAATAAGGCAACAAAGAAAATACCAATGCTAATAATACTAGTAATAATACTAATGATAATAATCATAATAATGAATATGCAAAAGAAACTATATACAATTTTCTCACCACCTGATGACTGATTTGGAGTCAGTTCCTGAGCAACGATCGCAGAACCTAAAAATCATAAAATTCCTGAAAAACTTTGAACTCCTGGATAAGAGAGAATTTGAACTCACAGAGAGGAGAAGACAGAAAGCTTCCTGCTCTCTGGCCAAACCCCAATCATAAATTGAGCATGACATCTATCATATGGAATATTTCCATTGGCCAGCCTGAGCTAGCTGCCTGGCTATGCTCTCTCCCATCTCCTGCACACCTGCTCATTAGCTGAATGCAAGAAACTGGAAAAAGTCCTTGATTATCAGGAGTAGTCAGCATGGATTCACCAAGGGGAAATCATGCCTGACCAATCTGATAGCTTTCTATGATGAAATGACTGGCTGGGTAGACGAAGGGAGAGCCGTGGATGTTGTCTACCTTGACTTCAGCAAGGCTTTCGACACAGTCTCCCATAATATCCTCCTAGGGAACCTCAGGAAGTGTGGGCTGGACGAGTGGTCGGTGAAGTGGATTGAGAACTGGATGAATGGCAGAACTCAGAGGGTCGTCATCAGTGGCGCTGAGTCTAGTTGGAGGCTGGTAACAAGTGGTGTCCCTCAGGGGTCAGTACTGGGCCCAGTCTTGTTTAACTTCTTCATCAACGACCTGGATGAAGAGTTAGAATGTACCCTCAGCAAGTTTGCTGATGACACCAAACTGGGAGGTGTGGTAGACACACCGGAAGGCTGTGCTGCCATTCAGTGTGACCTGGATAGGCTGGAAAGTTGGGAGCAGAGGAACCTGATGAGGTTCAACAAAGGCAAATGCAGGGTCCTGCACCTGGGGAGGAACAGCCCCATGCATCAGTACAGGCTTGGGGTGGACCTGCTGGAGGGCAGCTCTGTGGAGAGGGACCTGGGTGTCCTGGTGGATGACAGGTTAACCATGAGCCAGCAGTGTGCCCTGGCTGCCAAGAAAGCCAATGGGATCCTGGGGTGCATTAAGAGGAGTGTGGCCAGCAGGACGGGGGAAGTTCTCCTTCCCCTCTACACTGCCCTGCTGAGGTCTCATCTGGAGTACTGTGTCCAGTTCTGGGCTCTCCAGTTCAAGAAAGATAAGGAGCTACTGGAGAGAGTCCAGCGGAGGGCTACGAGGATGGTGAGGGGACTGGAACATCTCCCCTACGAGGAGAGGCTGAGGGAGCTGGGCTTGTTCAGCCTGAAGAAGAGAAGGCTGCGAGGGGACCTAATAAATGCTTATAAATATCTGAAGGGTGGGTGTCAGGAAGATGGGGCCAAGCTCTTTTCAGTGGTGCCCAGTGACAGGACAAGGGGCAATGGGCACAAACTGAGGCACAGGAAGTTCCGTCTGAACATGAGGAAGAACTTCTTCCCTCTGAGGGTGACGGAACACTGGAACAGGCTGCCCAGGGAGGTTGTGGAGTCTCCCTCTCTGGAGATATTCAAGTCCCGCCTGGACAAGGTCCTGTGCAGCCTGCTGTAGGTGACCCTGCTTCAGCAGGAGGGTTGGACTAGATGACCCACAGAGGTCCCTTCCAACCCCGACCATTCTGTGATTCTGTGATTTAACAGCGACAGAAAACATTAACATTATCAACATTCTTCTCATACTAAATCCAAAACAAAGCAGCTACTGTGAGGAAAATTTACTCTATCTCTGCTGAAATCTGGACAGATGTCTAAGTCATGAGGGGTAAAAGACGTTTTACTTTGTCAAAGGCTACTGCTGGGAATATTAATATTTCAGCTGTCAAAAGGTCTAATCAAAAATCCATTAAAATAAATAGATTAATTCCCATCACTTCTGGTGAGCTCTGAATCAGAGGTCCTCAGCAGTGTCCAACAAAATTATGTGATTTAGAAATGAAATAAAACTTTGGGTCTGCTCAGTCTGCGTATTCATTCTTTGAAGTGGCAGGCACCTTGTGAACCTAAGCTTACCTCATCTGTTTTTCCAGCAATCTCATTGAACTTCAGCCCCACTTCCTGCAGGGAAATGTTATGGGGACAAATGCTTCCTTCTCATTCTGGTGCATCAGTGCTTGAAAATTTATAATTAAGCCTGAAAGATGGTATCTTTTCAAGACTTAGTATCTTTGACACAACAGCAAACACGAGTTAAATATCCATGTAGATGGAGAAGTATCAGTGTTTAAACAGATTTCAGCAATTTATTGGGAAATGGAGCTAGTGTTACAGATGGTGATGACTGAATAGTTTAAAAATAGCTCTGTTGCAGTAACAAAAAATAGCAAGAGATAAAAAAATAGGTTGCATTAGAGCAAAATATCCTTGAAAGCTAAGGTTAAGAAATCAAAAAGAAGAGGTGTACCTCAAGCTCCAAAACTTTTCTCTAAGCTTGGAATTGGATGCTGATTAGCCAACACTAATTTTTTCCTCAGAAAGTTGTAACTTTACAAAGATGAATTTAATGCAGACATTCTATTCAGGCACAAGCATCCCAAAACAAACCTCAGAAGACTGTTCATGTGAACTTTTTCAGGAATTGGTGTGTTCTTACGGCACTAAAATATTGAATTTCTCTAAGAGCTCCCTGAGAGTTGGAGCAGCCCCAAAGCAAGTATAAATCAGTGTATTTTGTCCTTTTTGTAACAACTACAGTTCTAGCCCCAGTTACTGTTTTTACCACAAGAAATTAGAAAAGAGGGAAAATGGAAGTGTCTCTTGAGGCTGTTTCTTCATGATTTCATCATTCTTTTAATGCTTGATTCCTTTCATCAGCTCCAGCTGCCAGTTTTATAAGCAACTTAAGTTGACGCATAGAACTTTCCAGTTTCATTTTTCTCAATGCATAAGATAAATGGCAACAAACCCCAGTGATAAATGGTAACAAAGGAAGTGTGCCCCTCAGCCAGGCCCAGAGGAGCAGGTGCCTACGAGCAAGCACACCCTTCACCTATAGTGCAGAGCCATATCTTCTCTGTGGGATGTCTCTGATGAGCAGCAGCTGGCACATGAGGTCACGTAGCAAGAGGTAGGTCCTTCTCTGATACAATACAAAATGCACAAGAAATGTGAGGGGTTACCTCTTGGGAAGTAGAAGCAAGTCTGTTGAGAAATGTCTGGTGATTGATAACTGCATGGGTGCCAACAGGCTGTTAGGACACACTAAGAAGCTGGAGACAGTTACAGAGCTGTCACTGGGAGGTGAGTCTGAAATTCTCAGTTTGGTGTGCCCAGCTACAGGGTTTGGTTTGGACAAAATTTTAACCACTATTCATTTTTTCTTCCTAATATTTCAGGGAGCGTTTCTTTTCTTTTCCTTGTTATGACTATATAAAAAAAAAACAACAAAAAAACCACGGTAAATTTCAGTACTGAACTATGAATTCTTGTGTATCTGAGATTCACCCTGGGGAATGAAGTCTCAGTAGAAACTACCCACCAGCCTTTTGCACAGTTACACCACTTCTATTGTACTTATATCTGGTCCATTCTTTTGGTTTTGATTATAAGTTGTAAAAAAACCTGTTGGGTTTCTATGAAGGGTAATAAGTTTTCCTAAATTTTGACTCATTTCTTCTCTTGTGCAAAAACATTTTGTGTGCTAAGACCTGGCAACAAGTTCTTAGTCATCCCTTGCCGGCAATTGGGTTTTAAAAGTTTTTTTAGCACATGAAGTACATGGTTAGAGACTGATTTCCTACAAACTTTAAATACAAAAAAAATTCCTTGAGGCTAAGCAAATTTAAAGAACTTTTTGCCAAAATGTCCATCAATATATTTATAGTTCTTGATAGAGTGAATGTGTTGGAAAGTCTCTTGCTTGCAGAAGAGAGTAAATAAATATATTATGGGGTTTTTTTCTGACAACGGATTATTTCACCTTAAGCTACTTGTGAACTCTGTTTTCATTTCTTTTTGGATAAATCATTTCATCTATGTTCAGCACAAGAGCTGAACACCTACAATAGCAGTATAATGTAACAACTTTAAGACCGCAGCCACTGGACAACTTCATATTATTTCATCCTAAGTGAGATTTTAATCATCAGAATAATAATGCAAAATTTTTGACAGACTGCCATCTTTATGCAGGGAGTTTCAAAATATTATTAACTTCAGCTAACTGCGTAATACTATGGAAAGTTGGTTCTGTAATGCCACAGGAATTAGAAACCTATAAATGGTAATAAATTGCAAGCTTATTACAGAAGCTTACTAGAAGAGGTAGTAGCTGTCTCTGACCTACCATAGTGGCTGCACTTTTTAAAGGAGTTTTGGAGTGTAATGTGACAAGTTCCATTATGTAGCTCTTCACTGGTTGGAGTCAAAGAAGTTGCAAAATATTTAAAAGGAGTGTATTCATATGTAACTTTTTAAAATAAAACAAATTATAAAAATGTCAGACCAAGTTCTACCCTTAATCTTATGTTGTACTACTGTCGTGGTTTAAACCGACAGCCAGCAGCTAAGCACCACGCAGCTACTCTCTGGCAACTAGGGTTACGAAGCTGCTCACTCACTCCTCCCTGCTTCCCCCAGTGAGATGGGGAGGAGAATGGACAAAAATTAAAACTCACAGTTTGAAATAAAGACTGTTTAATAAGACAACAAAGGAAGGAATCCTAATCATAATCGTAACCATAATCATAATCATAATAAAGAATATACAAAACAAGCAATATGCAATACAATTTTTCTCACCACCTGACAACTGAGTTCACAGCCTGCTCCCAAGCAGCAATCACTGAATCTGCAGAACTCTTGGAATCTGCGGATCTCCCAGATCCCTGCTCCCAGGCAACTCCCATTTATATGCTAAGCATGACATCTTTGGTACAGAATATTTCCATTGGCCAGCTTGGGTCAGCTGTCCCAGCTGTGTCCCCTCCCAGCTTCCTCTGCACCTCACAACACGACAAACTGAACAGTACTTGACTGCCTAGCAATAACCAAAACATCAGTGCATTATCAACATTCTTCTCATACTAAATCCAAAACACAGCACTACAGCAGCTAACATGAAGAAAATTAATTCTATCATCCCAGCCAAAACCAGGACCTCTACCACAGTCGGTGGGCTTGTATGGATACAGCTGAAGGAAAACTTATGGAGATGAGAAGCTTAAGATGCTTTAATTTTATGGGTATAAAACGTGTTAGGAGAGTTCCCTATTGAATACACCGTAATTCATTTGATCTGCACAGAGGGTTTTCTTGATTAAGTATGTGGTGGAAATGCATTATTTTAATATTGAAAATTATTCTAATATATTTTATGAGAACTTGGATTTTCTTCTCAATGATGGGTCCCAGATTGCCAGCTTTGTACTTCCAAAGAACTAATTTTAACTGAACCTAGCTCTTGTATCTTTGCCATGAAGCCTCCATTTAGATTCCTTGGTTTCATACCTATTACAATAAAGGGGGCTTTGGAAGATGAGCTGTATTTGGTGATCGTTATCAAAAGGATTACAGTTTTACCTAGAAGATGCTTTATGTGATTCACTAAACAGAAAAATATCAAGACTGAGTTAATAGTCTCAATATAAGAAAAGCATTTGTATTTTATGAAATCTGTCATAAAGCATCAACAATCTAACAGTCTAAATAGTCATGTCTGGCAGGGTATAGCTTTACTATGATTGCATGAGGAATTAATATTTTCCAAAATTTAATTAAATTTTAGAAACCTTGTATGCTATTAAGGCTCAAGATAAAAATACAGCTTCTATCATTTGATGGAAAGAATACTCACAGAACTTAGGTGACCCCTCAGATTACTGTAAATAGAACTGTGAAATCAAGCAAAGAAAAAGTCCCTACAAACTCCATTAGAAATCTGTCTCTATCATCTTGAGTGACTCAATAACTAAGGTTAGTATAAAGGCTTAAGATAAATGACTGGTAGATAAAGTATATACACTTTGGTATTGTTTTGACCAAGTAAGAGTCTGTCAAAGGCTTCAGTGAAGTAGAAAAAAATTACAGCATACAAGGAAATATTGTATTTTATGTTTGAAGAATTTGGTTTCTTTGAACAGTTGAGGTACAGTATGCTATAGTGGAAAGCTATGTTCAGGTTTAACAACCGAACATGTATTTATTCAACTGAGAAAATATAGTTTCACCTACTGATCACTGAAATTTCAATTCACTTCTTTTAATTTGAAAAGTCTAATACCTGAATGAAAGAAAGGATGTCTAGTCACTACCATTCAATCACTATAGTGATAAATACTGAGTGTTGCAGAGGGGAAAAAAAATGCAACTCTTTAAAAGTAATTTTGTACAGTAGGTCAAATTTGTGCAGAACAGTTTAAAATCTAACAACATTACATCTGCTTGAAGATAAGCACAACAGTCATTAAAGAGGGAAAAGGCAAGCCAAAGGAATAGATGTATTAAAACAGGTTTCTCCAAACCTTCAGGATTCGTTGTTGAAATTCACGTTCACAAGATCCGCATTAGAACAGTGGAGTTCTACCAAGGCAAAGCTGGGGCTTCTTCCATGCTCTAAGAAGCTGGGTCCTAGCATGAAAATTGCACAGAGTCTCTGAGGACCCCCTTGGCAGGTGGTGAGGGAGCCCTAAGTCATGCATTACATGTGTGTTCTATCAAAGTCTTTCTTTTGCAGTTCTTTTTTCACAAATTCCTTAGAATATACCACAGATAATATTTCCACAGAAGACGTAAGTAAAATCTACTGGAGCATTATTGACCTGGCTGGTCTATATCAGCTCTTGGATATTATTTTAATACAAGTTGATTGGGTATTCCGTATATGTGTATGTGTCTATACATTCATGTGCATGCGTGTGTGTGTTTTCCTTACTTGTCTACTTTTTTCTTGGGAAGTTTGTGTGTTTCTATATTGATAACAGAGCACAGATCAGGGCTTTGTTCTACTTACATGATTGCTGTAACTTAATGAAACCCATCTGCGACACAAACCTGAGCATTGTATACATCTCGGTAAAAATAACATCTCACTACAAAACTGATTATTAATTGCATTTAGAAGGCCATAATTAGCCGTATTTATATTTTGGTGCCAGTGGGAAAGGAGAAAATGAATATTTATCATTCCTTCACGGAGTTAATTTGAAAAAGATGGAACTGAACTCATGCTTTATGTACAGTATTTTTTCATGCTTTCATACAACTAATAGCTGTTCCTTTTCCTCTTTATAATGATCACAGGGATTATATAGTTTATGTGAATATTCCCTTTGAAATGAAATGATTTCTAAGTATTGGCAGTATCAGAAAATAGTTTTCATAGGAGATGGGTGAAGTGCATTTCCTTCAGCAGGTATATTGCCTGGCAACTGTAATTCATATCCAGAAGTAAATGAGAGGTCTGGTAAATGTAATTCTAGTAGTCTAAACAATGTGTGGGCTCCTAATTTTAAACAGTTTATCCTTACTGAAGTCATTTAGGAGAATCTGCTTTATTCTACAGACCTAACTGAACACTGAGGTGATAAGACAATTCTTGTGTAGTTGGGAAAAATATACCACAAAAAAACCTTGAAAAAGGCATCACTATATCAGTTTTCATATGCAAAAGTAATAAGAGAAGCACAGCCTGTTTTGTATTCCTCTTCTCACAAAGGCAGAAGTTTTGCATACTGAATAACATTGATTTGGGGACATCATTACAAGTTGCATAGCTTTTTCTATACTTGTAAAGTCTAAACAAAGTTTGATTTTCATTGAGGTAGATGTTCCAAAATCATCAGTTTTCTACCCAAGTTCCAGGACAATGGATACTCAATGAATCTGATGGCTTTATTTAAGAATGCTGTTACAAATGGGAGTGATCTTTCAATTTTCACTTGAGTACAGCTCTGTTTATTTTAGCAGAAGCATAGACTGCCATATCTGCAGAATCAAAGCTTAAAATCACTTGTCATTGCATTTGTTAAAAAGAGGACAAAGAAGCTAACATTTCAGGGCACAAACCTCAGCTGGTCAGCATAGCTCTAGTGATGAAGAGCACTCAGGCCACACAGATTTTTCAGACTAAGTGAAAAAGTAAAATCTCTGCCATTAGCAAGATATTCTCTGTCAAGAAGCTTAAGTTATGACAACATAGATTTATTTATTTGGTTGTGGTTTTTTATTTTATTTAAAACAGTGTAGCTCCAAAACCACTATGCTGGAAAGTCCTATTGTAAGAATTGTCAGAACCTGAAGTCAGACTTTAATGTCTCCTGGAATCTGTGTCTGTAAATATCCCATGTAGCTAGTTTTATTTGCAAGAGGATTCAGTAAAAATATTCAGGAACCAGGCATAAAGCAGAGACATCATTTTGGACACTATATAATTATCAAAAGCTGGCTATCTAGTATAAATGTCAAATTTATTAGAGTAGAATGAAGAATGGAAAGCTGTATGCAAAAATTCACACAGAGTTAGTGCTTTTCAGGTATACTCACAAACCTTTGTATTTACTATTCTTGAGCAGTCTTATGATCAAATTTGCTAGTTCAATAATTGCTGAAAAACAATTTCCAGAGATATGGATGTTTGGGAAAGCAATTTTAAAAGTAAATGCAAAGTATTTCTGCCAGAATCGTTTGTGCACTCAAGCAGTGAGGAAACAGAAGCAATATCACATTATATATATTACTTGACACTGGTATAAAGTCATAGTAAGAGGTTTTTTCTCCTAATTCTAGACGAATGTGAAAAATGTTGCCTCTAATTTACTGCCTCTTTGCTCTGTCATGATACTCTGATGAAAACCTCCATCAGTCTCTCCTGACCGTGTTGTACACAACCTTTGGAAGCACTTCAGCTAGGCAGTAGAACGAATGTTTATGTTTTAAGTATTATTACTTACAACAAAACAGCAAGTTCAGTAAGACTAATGAAATAAAATTGACTATATGAATTTCTGTATTCAAGACTAGATAGGCAACATAATGGAAAAAGATATCCTTCACACAGTCACAGAATCATGGAATAGCTGAGAAGAGACACGTGGAGATCTTCTAGTCCAGTGCCCCTGTGAAAGCAGGAGCAATTAGAAAAGGTTGCTCAGAGCTGCATCCAGTCAAGTTTTAAATATCTCCACTATGGAGACTCCACAACATCTCTGGGCAACCTGTTCCAGTATTTGATCACCCTCATCATGAAAAACATTTTTCTTCTGTTCAGTTCAGGTGGCTTTTAACCCCCTCACTATCTATGATGCCTCAGTGTCTAGTATATACTTAATCAATTCATCAATGAGGAAGTTTTGGGAGCTAGGTCATAGGCCTTGCAAAAGTCATGGGAAATATCAACTGCTCCTCCTTCATTCACTGAGCAGGTAATCTCACCGTAGAATGTAATCAAGTTGGTTAGACGTGATTTCCCTGTCATAATTCATGCTGACCACTTCCAATCACTTTCTTGTTCGTCATATATTTCAAAATGGTTTCCTTGGCTTATGCTTTTTGATATTTAATTTTACATTATGCAGGATATTATGCACTGTTATTACTAGAGTAAGAAGATATATTTTCTGTCAAGAGCAATTTAGGAAGACAGTGACATGTAACTGTAGTCAGAAAAAAATCACTTACTGTATAGAGCACTTGTCTAGATCCATTGGAAAAAGATATGTTGTCTCCACTACGTATAAGATGTATGTGTAATATACATGCCTTACCAAACTAGATGGTGCTGCAAGATCTGTAGAGTAGATTGTACACTGTAGAGATACAGAAGAAAAGGAAGAGACCATTTATTGAGCCAGAGCTTGAACTTGAAGCATTTGTGACTTCTATTTTCTGAGTATAGATTATAATATACTCTCTTTAAAAGAGTGACATAGTAATTTAATTAAAAGAAAACCCATTAAAATCTATACGTAAATACTCTACGGTAGTTTTAAATAACTTCATGATATTACAGAAAGTGACAGGAGCAAAATGAGAAGTCAGAACACCTAAAGAAGGCCTCAAGACAGTGAAATCTTTCTACTGTATTATCTTGTTCAATGAAAGACCTTATCTCTTCTAACATACTTCACCTCTCTGAAGAACAAATAACTTTGTAGTTAAGATCAATATTGCAATATTTTTCCCTAGTAAAGCCTGTTTATTCTATGAATTTGATAAATACTATTGGCAAAATTTTCAAGATAGTTAAAAGGTGGTTAAAACTTCGGCACCTGTGGTGGAATGCAGTATTAGAAAATTAATGAAAACCGTCTGATTGTAACTGTATTGCTCTTTATCTGTGGAATTGTGCTCCACTTCCAGTACACTTATTCATTAAATGCCAGTTTTGTCAAAATGCTCACTGCTGTTGGCAACACTGAATCCAAAATGTACTTGAGAAGTATCCAAATATTTAGATCTGCAGATGGTACTTTGGTAGCTTCATTCTAGTTAAAGTATAAGATTTGGCAGTAAAGCAATACACAATATGGATGAGATACTAAACTTTGCACAGTTTGCTGCATATTCAGCAGCTAATTTTCATCAGAAGTGTTCTAAATATTGTGTTAAATGAGCCAACTCTGCTCTTTCATTTGTGCTCAAGCCTCCCATAAAGTCAATGGAATTTCTATGCAAATATCTAATAATAGAATTTTGGATTGAAGAATTTTTTTGTAGCAGCTACAAGAGACTGAATGACCATTCAGGATATTTATGGGAGTCCTGGCCAGTTGTTGTGTCTAGCTGATGGATTCATTGACTAATCCCCTGTTTCCTGCTTTCTCTACAGTGCCAGAAAAACAATTCAGTGAAGAATGTTAAGGTACTCAGAGGTATATCTTATGACAAAAAAAAGGCGTAACAAAGGAAAGTAATGCAAAAGATTAGAATTTTGTCTAGAAGGGTAAGAATTGTCTTGAAAAAAAGGATTAAAAAATAACTGAGCTGAACATGGATATTATGAAGTATACAGCATGAACAGAAGATGGTATTTTCTTACTTTTCAGGGAAAATAAAAAAAAAACAACCCCCAAAAAAGTCATTTAATTTCTAAAATGCAATAGAAGAATAAGCAGATTAAGATAAATACAGTATCCCAGATTTGTAAAACCAAACCTTTCACTGTCAAGAAATATATGAAGAGAGTTCTAAGAGATAAAATGTGAGGACTCATATGAAATTATTCAGTCTAGTAAGCTGCCATACAAATTCAAGTTTTCATAAACTACTAGTATTAAGCCATATAACTAAAACCAGAATATTCAGAGAATATCCTTCTTAACTGCAAATGTTATCCAAACTGATACCACGTAAGGTAGATTACAAGTCTTCCAGTTAAAAGAAAACTTGTGAATCCAATTTTAAGAATTCCATATTTCTGTTGCACAATCCACCAAGACAGGACTAATTTAAAAGTATTAAAGAGGATGCAAAACTTGCACCTTGAAAAGGTTGAATTATGTCAATACATGTCCATTAAACTATTCCCTTTCTTTAGAGCTGAAGGATATTTGAACTTTTTCCGTATAACTGAAGGTTATTTCAATTATCTAAACATTTTCCAGGAACTTTGCTAAATTCCATTGAGAAAATTTCTTTAGGTTCAGATATCAACTGTATTTTTACTTACAGAAAGAAAGAAAAAAAAAATCTTATGGGTCTTGCTTCCATCTAAACACCAAAATTCACTAAGTACTGAAACAAGAAAGATATTAAGAAAAAACTGATGTCCTATAAAAAGGACAGGTGTAGAGACTCTCCCATCACATAGAACTGACTCTCTATTTTACTCCTAAAGGATGACAAAAGTCACTATTTCTTGGATGGTTATCAAGTTTTTACAGTGAAGAAAAGCATAAATTCCTGAAAAAAATATAATATGAGTAAATGGAAGTAAATAATACCATAATAACGTTACATACATGTTTCTCCTGCTTCATGGTAGAAATCTGAAGTTTTAGTACAAATATATTTTTGACTTGACTGTAAACTTCACTCACTTTCTAAACTGGTCACCAAAGCAAAAATGTTTTTTACATCCTTTGTAAATAGATTTCATTATGCACTTAATTTTTGTCTCCTTCCTATATGAAGTCCCTGTGGGTAACGTGTAATCATTTATTTTTGCTGTATGGCAATTATTTTAGGACTCATTGACAGCCTTGTTGTTATAAGCTGCCTTTTTGTAGAATTACACTCTGAAATAAAACATATTGGGATTAAGTAAAAATATAGAACAATGTGCAAACAGGGCCTTGAGGTATTGTATTAACAGTACAGAAAGCGGAACAGTCTTCTAGAGATCTATCATATCAGTTTTGGGGTCATATTTTCAGAAAGATTGAATGTTTTAAAAGCTTTTAATCCATTTTAGATGTTAATTTAAACATGTAAAAAGTTTCATAAGAGTTTATTTTTCAAATCAAAAGTTTAATTTACTTTGGTATAGTCAAGTACCTAAAAAAACTAAAGTAAAATCAAATCACTGAATTCTAGGTTCAAGTAAAGTAGAGGTCAATAGAGTATGTCTGGTAACACTTTAAGTTCTTTTAAGACAGTAACAACATTGTTCCATATGGCTATAATCTATGTCAGTGAATTATAGTAAATAAAAAATGCCAAATTCTGTATTTGAGATAGGAAATTGAGGTGGTATTTACTTATTTACTTATTTATGTTGTTTTCTAAAATTATACACTTTTTATTGATGACAATTTCATTTTGTTTATTGGATATTCTATTCAAGCAAAGCAAGATTTGTGCAGATTTAGGTTAGTTTAGATATTTCTTCAACAGCCTTTTCCCATCTCTTTGTTGTCACCTGAAGAAGTAAGACTGCATTTGCAGTACTTACAAAAAGATCACTGTCATTCCACTGC
Source organism: Opisthocomus hoazin (assembly GCF_030867145.1). NCBI lineage: Eukaryota > Metazoa > Chordata > Aves > Opisthocomiformes > Opisthocomidae > Opisthocomus > Opisthocomus hoazin. Next base: position 27,329,509 of record NC_134421.1, read on the forward strand.
TACTCTTGCACTTACTTTCAAACACTGTCCAGAAAAGGGATGTTTATGATTTATGTGTTTATTGCTCAGCACTCTGAGCAAGAGGGGACAAAATATGGAGGCAGAGAAATACGTAGATGCATCATTTGTCATTTAATTAATTTCTTTGAGATTTAATTAATGTTACAATAATTCAGGTGGTTAAAAATAATCAGTGAAAACAATATTTTTTAACTGAGAAGAGGAGGTGTTTTTATTGTCATTACAAAAACCACAATGGCTAATATGTCTACACAAATTACTGATACTATTAGTTATGTCAACAAGGACAGCATAAGTATTCTTAAGATGCCTTGTTTTGATATGAAAACGCATTTAATTTTTACCCAGCAGAAGTTCTAGGGTGGAAGCTCTAACACTAACAGAGACTGAACCAGAGCTAAAATACCCATGCTGCATGGCATAACTGTGGTACTACTCCAAACTAAAATTGACTGATTTTCCTGATTTAACTCACGAGGAAGGATGGATTAAATTGTGAATCTGTGCTTGTGATCAAACTATATTTCTTTCATGAAGTGGTACCACTTTTGGCTTCCCCTGAACTGGAAGCTTAGAGGAGCTAATTTTTAAAAGTTTCATAAGATTTTGACCTGAAAGAAGCAACAAATTTCAGGAAATTCTGAACTCACTGGCAGCTGAAAACCAGAAACTCCTGTTTTGAAAAGAGGGGAAGTATTTCTTCATATGGGGATAGCTTTCAAGCTGCTTCTCTGTAGGAGCTAGTAATCCCAATGGCAGGTCCTTCTCACAGATGTGTGAAACGCATGTGTTAGAGACACAGTCTTTCAGCTTCCTCTGCAATGTGCAGCTAGCAGGCACAGGAGCAGCCTAGTTGCTGAAGGAAGATCTCTGCCAAATTCAGTAGGCCCTAGAAACAAAGATGCCTTGCAACTCACAAAGAACTCCTTCAGCACATGGGGCTGGATCTTGCTCCTGTAAGCAGTCGGTAGGCTGCTGCTAAAGCAGGTTAACTACAGGATGCTAACAGATCTGGGCCACCGCGGGGTGTACTTGATTCTTATTCTGAAAGAAAATCTGATCTTTAACTACTTGAAGACTTTACCATGTAGACATTAGACATAGTAGGTGCAGCTACACTAACAAACACAGTCATCCCAGGACCATTCCTTGGCCTTTGTCTCCTCTAAAACAAAGTGGCCATATCTAAACTGTCTTTTAAGAATGGTCCAGAACTATTCCGTAGATCTCTCTAGCCTACTAATATAGATGCTTATACAGGTAAGCAAACATCCACAACATGAAATTACTTGAGTAATCTCTTGAACAGTTATAGACTGGTGTCCAGTCACTGTCTTGTATCTGTCCATGTTTGGGAGGATAATAGGTGTCAGTCATGATCTCCAAAGAGCATCTTGGTTACAGTCACCCTAGTTTAGGAAGTCAGAGAGCTTGTTTGTACTTAGCTTCTCCCAGAGTGAGGTCCAACATTAGTATTATTAGTATTACTATTATCATCATCGTCATCATCATCACGATTTTAATTAGCATAGATATAGTCAATGCCTACGGAAAACTAAAATGCTATAGGCACCAATCCTGAAGGCAATGTCTATACTAATAAGTTAAGCAGTGTCAGAGAATGTTCCAGGCTCTGAAATTTTATTGTCATCACAATTAAATTGCTAAAACAGCTCCTAAAGCAGTTTTAGCCTGTAGCAAACTTTGATGCAAACAGGCTCAGGTCAAGGGTTAGTAAGGGTCAGGGACTAACTATTCCCAGTAGGCAGTTTCATGTTTTGCAGGGAAGAGACCTTTATGACATGGATGTTTGCCTATCTGTGATGACTGACATCAGTGCCACCGTACAGCCTCAAACATATGTAATGTACTGATTGAGACATAGAAAAACTTGTCCCTCTACTTGGGAAGTTTCTGAGGGTGGTATAATCTGTATAGTTGCTTTATAGCACAGTTTTACTTTTGAGTTTGAAAAAGAGAATATTTTAGCAGGAAAGCAGCTATATATAAAAAAAAACCTGAACTATTAGGAGACAGAGGGAAGATTTTTTTCTTTCTTAGTCCCAGGGCTGATTTTATTCAGTACTCGGAAGTGGTGTATGTCACATAAAAATGAATCCTTGATCACCATGACTGCTAAGAATATTTTTTGTACTCATCCCAGAAACCCCAGAAACGTCTCCAGGTTTTGTCAAGCCAGGAGAATGAATATTTAACTGAAAGGTAAACTGCGGTGTTCACAGAGCCTCTCATTCCTTTCATTCCTGATATTTATAAAGAAAAGAATATATTTTTCTTCACAGCAAGTAGCGACTTCTGTCAGTTTAATGTCCTTTAGAACATTTAGGAAAGGGTACCAGAACATACCCATACCACAGAAATTATTACATAGTCATAGTGTAAAGTAGGATTAAGATAATTACAAGGTAATTACAATTTATTTAATGTAATTTAATTATGATAATTACAATTCATTTCTCTCATCCTGATATATACCCATGGTGAGCTCCTGAAGACAATGAAGCCACTTGAGATTACACAGTTTAAACCAAAAGTACAACCTGGCTGTCAGTCCAGTGCTGTGCAAACACTAGTATGTGAGACTCAGTTGCAACCACCTGAGTCTTTGTCCTGCTAATGAGAGTAAAGACTTAATGCACAGGATAGACTATGCTTCAGAGCAAGCTGGCAGCCTAGCTGTGTTGTGACCAAGTAAATTTAAGGAAATGACAAAAAATACTGAACGCAGCAATCTCATATTTAAAAAAAAACGTTCAGAAGCTCCTGCATACAAAGAAGGTGGTGATGTAGATTTTCTTAATACAAGCTTGGTTTCTTTATCATAATAGTATCTTACCTTATGCATTTAAAAAAATCTATTTCCATCTTGTTACACACAAAGAATAATTATAGATCATTGTATTTGCTTTTTCTTTGACTGTGTTTTGATGTTTATTGTATTTTGGTGCTTATAATCTTGCTAAGGCTTTCTGATTAACAATCCAAGTAATTGCAAGAAAATAGTACATGCAGTTGTGCTTCGTTTCTAATGACTATCTTACATCTAGTTTTTTAAATAGCAAACCAAGCAAATGATTTTCTAAAGCTTAACACGTAGTGTTGAGAAAGTCAGATACAATACTATGTAAGATAGCTGTGTTACAAGTGTGTTTTGCTTTGTTTCTTTGTGGGCTTTGTTACATATAAACAACTTGTTTCAATACTAGATAAAAAGTTGGAAAAAAACCCCAAACTCAAAGTCTTTAGTAGTGTTTTTAATCAATAGACTTGTAATTTCATCAATTAATACATGCAACTAAAGTTATGGTGATATGAAGTGACAGTAAAAATTTGAAATTATTTTCAACAGGAAATAGGTTGATCTGAGCTAACTACTCAAATGCCCTTTCATAATTTACATTAAGTATGAACCCATAGAAAGAAAATTGCCAGCATTTGATAGTTAAACTTGTGAAATCTACTTAGCCTCATAATAATGTTAGCAATGATACATTATTAATTCAAGTTTAGCACTGACAATTATTTATGCCACATAACTTTGCCAAGCAAAGATAAGACTCAGATGATTCAGACGTTTTTCTCACTTCTTACTCTCCGTTCGTTTGCCGTGGTGCAATTAACAGTGAAGCTGAACCAGCCTCTGGTTCATGTCCTGGGCAGGTTAATAGGCCTTCAGACTTCATTTAGCACTAACATTTCAGACCATCGTAACTTTAAAACATAGCTTCATGGTGACAGTTTAATGGTCAAATAAGCAAAGACTTAACTTACTTTTAGCATCTAAGCCTTCTGACCTTTCTTCCACGGCCACAAAAATGAATTTCAGTATGGATTTTCTGATGTGTCTTTGACTGTGCACATGTGACAATGTCTAAAACAGCTGCCCATGTTTACATTATAACCCTTTCAAAATGTTTTCCTTATCTTTTCATTTTGCATGGCCTCTATGGGACAGGGAAGGTAAGCAAGAGATTCTCCTTTTCTTACCTTTAATTTGGTTAAGTCAACCTTTAAAGTCACATTATAGATCATCTGAGAGGAGGGGAATCTCACACAACCTAAACACTCAACTTTCTCTTCAGCTTTTGCCAAGAGAGGGGTTTGGGAGTTGTTTTATTTTAATGAATGTGTTAGACCCGAAACTGTTCACCATACACCAGCTCTTGCCAACAGAAGGTCAAAGAATTAAACCATTGTGTTCATGAGACAGAAATGTCATCCTTTCCCATTACACAGAGACCCTTCACCTTCTAGCCTTGTAAACAGTCTAATTGGCTCTTTTCCAGCAAAAACACATTAGTTCTTGACTTCATTTTAACATATGAAGGTAAAAGAAATTTGTAATGTGGATAAAACCCTGTCAAAATCAAAGAAGCTAGATTTTTCATGTAGAAAAGAGAGCAGTTCAACTTTCAGGTGATAAACAAAATAATTATCTTAATTTTTAGCTTTTAATAAATTTCTTTGTTTAAAAAAGTCTGTATTATTTTTAGTATTTTGTGTTTGTAGACGTGATACTTGTGAATATCACATTGACAGTTTTTAATGTATACTGCTAAAAGGGAAGGATTCTGCTGGATCATTTCAGGACCTCAGAAACAAGTATAAAAGGGAAGAAAAATTCAAAATATCAGTGATCAATATTTTGTATTTTGTGCCAATCAACAAAAAACTACAAGAAATAATGTGATATTGCACATTTGAAGAGCTTTAAACTAAGCTCGAAGGGGGAAAGGGATAAAATTAGGCATACTAGTGGTAAGCTATGGGACAATATGACAATATTTGAGTGACACTTTGCTAGTGAGGGCTTTTAAAATGTTTGTACTTTAATGCACACAGTATGTGGAAGAAAGAAGAGGAACTAGAAGTTTTGGCTGTGACATCATTGGCATAGATGAGACTTGGTGGGAAGAGTCCTGGGACTGGAGTGCTGTGATGGAAGGTTATAAGCTCTTCAGGAGAGAAGCAGGACAGGTGAGATGAAGGGGAGCACTATATATATAAGAGGGGCGGGACTGCACAGCACTTGCATTTGGGGATGACACGGTTGAGAGATTCTGGGTAAGGATTAGGGGAAAATCTAGTAAAGCATGTGTTTTCTGTGGAAGTCTGCTATAGATCACCCAGCCAGGATGATGACACTGATGTATTATCCCATAAGGAATTAAGGGAAATCTCTAGATCAGTCGCCCTTGTAGTTATGGGTGACTTCAACTTGCAGATGTTAAATGGAACTATGACACAGCAAACACCAACAAGTCCAGGAAATTCCTGAAGTTTACTGAAATAACTTTTTGATACAAGTACTAAGGGAGACAACTAGGAAAAGTGCGCTTCTAGATCTGTTGGTTGCAGATAGGGATGGTCTCATTGGTGAACTGACAATTGATGGTTGTCTTGGCTGCAATATATACAGTACAATGGGTGAACAGTTGCCTGGATGGTTGTGTTCAAAGACTAGTAGCAAATAGGTGCAACATCTGGCTGATGGCAAGTCACTAGTGGTATTCCTGAGGGTCTTTTTTCAGGGCAGTTCTCTTCAATGTTTCTGTCAATGACCTGGACACAGGAGACGAGTGCACACTTAGTAAATTCCCTGATTGTACTAAACTATGAGGATCTATTGATCCCCTCGGGAGAAGAGAGGCTTTGCACAGAGATCTTGATAGATTAGAGCACTGGCAATTATCAACCATATAAAATTTAACATGGAGAGATGCTGGATTTTGCACCTGGTACAGTGTAATCCTGGGTGTATGCATGGACTAGAGGAGAAGGGGCTGGAACTCAGCCTTGCAGAAAGGCATCTGGGGGTTCTCGTTGGTGGTAAGACTAATATGAGCCAACAATGTGGCCTGGGAACCAAAAGGGACAGCCATATCCTGGGGTGCATTAAGCATGGTACAACTAACATGTTGAAAGAAGTGATTGTTTCACTATACTCAGCATTGTTGTGTGCAGTTTTGGGATGCATAATGTAAGAAGGATATAAAAATATTAGAATATGTCAAAAGGAGGGCAATGAAGATGGTGAAAGGACTAGAGGGTGTGGCATGAGGAGCTGAGGGGTGACTGAGGATACTAGGCTTGTTCAGCTTGGAGGAGACTAAGGGTTGCCCTCGTTGCTGTCTAGCTTCCTCATGAGGGGAGCAGAGACGGAGGTGCTGGTGTCTTCTCTCTGACGTTTGGTGACAGGGCTCGAGGAACTGGCGTAAAGCTTCATCAGTGGAAGTTAATGATTGGATATTAGGAACAAGTTCTTCAAGGAAAGCATGGTCAACACTGGACAAAACTCCTCAGGGAAGTGGTCACGACCCCAAGCCTACTGGTGTTCAAGCAGTGTTTGAACAATGTTCTTAGATATATGGTTTAGCTTTTATGTTGCCCTGCATGCAATGAGGAGTTGGACTCAACGATCCTTGTGGATCTCTTCCAGTTCAGGGTATTCTATGATTCTACGTGACTTTTTTCAGCCAGTCAGTAGATAAAAGTCATATACATGGTTCCACTTACATCTGAAACTTAACTACTGCAATAGTAGTTACACATAGTTACAAGTCATACTTGAATTAATGATGAAACAGTAATATATGACTGTGAATTATTAAAGAAAGGTTAGCACTTTCTATGAATTCCAAAAATAATTTGGTAACACTTCACTTATAAGATGAAAATGGATCTGGCAAAGCAGTATTGTTGTAAAAATTTTTTCATTCTCTCTTCTGTGTTTAACTCTTTTTTCCATAAAAGGGCATGTTATAAATAAAAGTCGACATATTGACAAAAATAAGTTTGGAATTTATAAGGCTGATATAACTCAAACATTTTGGTACTCTGTGTACCTACTTTTTGCATTTTCAGATGTAAAAAAAGACAGAGTAACAGGTTATTTCTGCTCTGAGGAGGAATAAGAAGTACCATATATATACTCATGATATTACTTCATCTTACAGGATAGATATTTTACTTCTGCGGAACCAGAGTTATACATGATTAGATAAATAACTAAGAGTCTATGTGCTTTTATCATTAAAGAATATCTAATCAGTACAGTATTGTCTACTGAAAAGAACAGACTGTCATGGGAGAGAATGTAAGAGGAACACCAAATGACCTGCAAATTTATCCAAACATACAAATTTTAAGCCCTCCACAGCTGCAATTTTTTTTAACAATACATTCCATTTACAGGAGGGTGAAACTGTTGTCCCATGCCAGTCCAGACTTTCAACATTGCTTTGCGGCAAAATATAATATGCCGTATGATGGATAAACAGAGTTTTCATTTTCTCTTCTCATACTTTAACTTTTATATTTTTTTTCTTCATTTTGCAAGACAGTAGCAATCACTTCTCTGACTTCTTCACACAAGATTGTAAAAAAATTAATTATCTCCTGTTACCAGTGTAGTAAACTTTTGAAGAAACTCCTCAGTCATCTTACTGTTTCTTCCTCTCCTGAAAACCTCTCCTTCCCTTGGCAGTGCAAACTGAATGGTCAGTGAGCTCTAGATGGAGACAGAGCTTTTAAGCCAAGGCAGATCTCCCTGTCAAGAGCTTTAAAACCGCTTTACTTTAATTTTGTCTTTACCTGGTCACATTTTCTATAAGTGGAAGCACAAGAACAAACTTACACTCATAGATTCATCAGTTCAAAGAGTTACTGCGATGTGCAAAAACTGTCCTCTAATATGAATACAAATTGTAACACCAATGTATTGACCAGGGAGGTTGTGGAGTCTCCTTACCAGAGATATTTAAAACCTCACTAGACACAGCTCTTAGCAGCCCACTCTAGCTGCACCTGCTTTGCCCAGGCTCATTAGACTAGGCGGTCTTCATGTATTCCTTCCAACCTCAGCTGTTGTGGGACTCTGTGATGTTACTCATTTCAGAGATATCACATGCATTTTTGGTTTGATGCTGTACAATTTCAAGGAAATCAGAATAGCATATTTATTTAAGCCACCAAATATCTTCAAGATCCTAAAAATGGCAAATTTTTACTTTTGATTCAGAATCCTTCAAGACTTTATGGTTTCTGAAGGTGAAGTGATTTTAAAACAATGGCCTTTAGCACAATGTTTGTTTCACACTGAAAATGTCAAATAGCTACTAGAAATGCTTTTCAGTATTCTATTCAGCAAACTGGGTTGTCAGTGTAGCTAAGAAATGGACGACACTTTGGTGAATCAAAGCCTGCTATTAACAACAGACCGAAGGGAAGAAAAGACGGAGAATCTTATAAGAAAGCATGACTGAAATGTTAAGTAGCAACCATTTCTCATTCTGTTTTGGATTTTTTTTTTTCTTGAAAGATCATTTTCAGTAAACGTAGAATAGAAACAGCAGAGGCAGCAGCAGTTCAAGATTCTCTGCAATGCCCTTTCTGTGTGCATCAGTCAAGACTTCAGCCATCAAAACTTCCTCTCCTTTGTAGTATTCTTGAATTTGTTTCCCATTTTCAAAAAGTGTATGTAATGGAGTTATTAAATCTGCCTAAATAATCCTCATATTGTCTTCAACAGGAATGTCTGAAAGTAAAAAGGTGTGCATTGGTTACTCATACTATGTTAATAAGCTCTGTAAAGACACCCATAAATAAGTAAAAGAGTAACAATAAATAAATTTGTGAACTTTATGTATGGTAGCTGTACATTCAAAAACTAACTTGACTCTTCCTCTGCCTTCTTGAGATCCCATAATGCCACTTAAGTTTAAATTCACTACCCTTCAGAGAAACAAGCAACCATGGATATAAACTTTCAGCTGGGAAATTAAAAAAAAAAAGAGATTTTTAACGTGTAGGTGATATAAAAAGCAATTATTTATGTAGCTGAATTTTCTTTTAAAAAAGTGGATATAACCCGAAAGTCGCTATTCTTTTTAAGTTTACTATTACTCAGATAAATAATAAATTACATTTGTTCAGAACATTTCCTTTTGCAGGCATTTTAACATCTCATTTTATTTTTAGAATCTTTTTGCTACTTAAAGAATGGTTTAATTTTTCAAGTAAGACATGCATTTCAGAGGCTAACAACAAAAAGACCTCTCAAATTTTAGGATCACAGTTTGCATCAAACAATTTTTAGTAGTTTTATTAAATCAAGTACCCATTTCATAAAAGCAATGTCAAATAAATAAATGAAAAGCAACACGTGTTATTGATTTCTGATCATCATGCTATTAACATTGTAGAAGAATATGTCACGTAAGAACGTGTGCTCTTCATACACACACATGTATATGTAGAATTGATCTGCTGTATCTAGCAGAGATAGATGCAGCTGGGATGGAACGGAAATACTGGTACCTTTATTCAAACCTTTTCTGATCTAGAGAATTTATCATAATCTCAGGACTTCCTTGTGTTTTGCTGCTAATGCAAAATTCCTGATTGAGGAAGCAGTTAGGAAGATTAAAGAATCTCTCAAGGACAACCTCCTTGTGAACTGATATTAAAACATAAAGGCATAATCAGATCCTGTAATCCTTATTTTTAACCTAATATTTTATGCTTTTTTACCTCCTGTGCACACACAGCCTTCACTTACATTCTCTTCCTTTTTTCGTGTCCTCATGCACACATACAGGTGTATACAAGCACAGGCAGACTCCATCCTGAACCCATTCCTTTTCCAAATTCTGGCATATTCACTTGCCTACACACACCACCACAGATACACACAATTTCTCCAGACTTACCATCAGCTCAATTTACCTTAATCAAAAGAAAGGAAAAGGAATCTGGCATGAATAGTAATGCAAGTCTAACCACTTTGCAAAGACACTGACATGGAATTATTTATTCTATCTATGTCCATGATAACCTAATTTCAACATGATGCTTCTCAGTGAATAATAAAGTAATTAATAATTGTCTACCACTTTAAAAAAAATTGCCAGTGAATAACAAAAGTTTATCAGTTATTAAATACTTTGATATTCAATATACTTGCACCACCATGGTGAATTGCTTAGGATTTAGTGAGAATGCAAAATAACATGTAATTCCATAATAATTTCAACATGCTTCAGCATTGGTAGTGGTACAAAATATTGCTTTTCTTTAGGGAAGGGAAGGGAAGGGAAGGGAAGGGAAGGGAAGGGAAGGGAAGGGAAGGGAAGGGAAGGGAAGGGAAGGGAAGGGAAGGGAATCAGAATCCCTCCCAGGACAGTGACTGGTAGACATGTCAAAAATGAGCTTGCCATAGTTAAAAGCTATGTGCAGCAGCTGAAGTTTTAAACTTCTTTGACATCCACATTTCCGCTTCATGGAAAAAAAAGGTTTGTGTCCACATGTTGTTATCAACACAGTGTATAAATTTAGTGGGTACCAAGGACATTGATATTATGAGGTCGGCTTTAAGCATTCACATTTAGAATACTGCTATTCCAATGTATTCCACTCTTTAGGAATCATGTATTTCACAATTTCCAGTATTTCTACTTTACTTTTTTTCCACTTAGGTCTACGTAAGAGGCTCAGGCATACCTATAAAAGAGATGTTGCAATTCTTAATTGTCCAATGTAAAGCCTAGCTCTAAGATTCAGATATTTTCTATTTATTTCTGTTTATCCTACTGCTATTCCCATTCTAATTCCACCTTTATCCCCAGTTTGTAGTCTTCGGTCACTGCAAAGCCGCATAATGCCACAAAATGTGCTCTGCAGCTAACCCATAGAAACTTTATCACTTTTTTAGATGAACTTCAATGGTAAACGCAAAAACATTCTGCAAAAATATTTTAGGGAATGCTCACTTGTCTAGGAGGTAAAGAAACCACTTTCCTTAGTCAGCTTTCCATGTATACAGATAAGTCACTATAATCTAAGTCTCCTTAGTGGGTGTGTTTAGAAGACGGTTTGACTCTTTCTGTGGGAAAGTCATTCTGAGTAGGAAATTATTTACCAACAGATACTTAATTCGTCTGGAATCCTCATTGACAATCTTCAGAGTAGAAGACTCTCATCTGAATAACACAGCCATCTAAATGCAATAACTCATCAAGTATTTTAAATAAAAATGACTCACAAATATAAAAACTAGGACTGTGAGGGTTTTTTATATCCTTAAATTATTCAGATGAATGTAACTTTCCAAAACTCCATACTTTTTTGTGAATGTCACCTTTTTTTTTTTTTTTTTTTTTTTTAAATAAAGAAATCGTTCCCAGGAAGGCATTCTGGAATTAGGTGCTTGTTTTGGCAGGAGAAAGAGACAGGAAAGCAAAGCAGTAAAATTGTTACTGATGTTTGTATAAACTATGTCATCTGCAATATCTGGCTGTTATTTTCATATACACTGGAACATTAAAGTAAATCTAAAGTCTGTCCATATGCTTTATCACTATGTACCATATAACAAGGGAAGCTTGAATTGAGCACATTAAATGCATGACATGTCCCACATAAAAGTTTCAGAGAAAATACTGGCAATTATCTGTATAACAATCTTTTGGTTTTTTCCCACTACAAAAGAAACCCTATGTCACCCAACCATCCCATTTATTTTGATGCAATTTCACTGTAGGAAATTGACTCCATTTTTGCAACACACCTGAAAGAGTGGTCCATTTGGTGATCTAGCAGAAAAATAAATGAAAGCTTCTGCAGTTCATGAGATAATACTTTTATGGTTTCACTGAAATTACCTCATAAATATAATAATAAACAGAAAGCCTTTCTATTTTTCTAGCAGGAGTAACTTAAAAAAAAAAGTATAATTTCCCTTGTGGTTTTGCTGTGCCATATGGATTTTTTTTCCAGGAATATTTATAGCAGGCTAAAAAATTGACTGGATATCTTTTACTTGCAAAGAGCTAAGATAGCCTATAACTACACAGCTCTTCAGACTTCTGTACAGCACAGCTATAGTGACTGTAAACATGGTGATACTTTTTGATAGTAGCACTATTCATTGTACCACTGTCTGTCAGGACTATATTATGGTTTCCTTCCACCTTCTAGTTAAGAAACTTGGGCTTAAAGCATAGTCCAGATATTCATATTAGAGTATTTAATAGTATTTATTAAGTCCAAATAGAGGAAGAAAGTGGAAGTAGACAAGGATTTTGTTGAACCAGGCATTTAGTCTTTTGTAGAGTTCATATATGAAGATTTAATACCTTACAGTTTTAATCAATTCTTGTACAAACACACAATAGTAATCACTTTTTGCAAGTGTTTTGTACAGATTGTTTTTATTCCTTAATAGAATGCCTATTACTGATACTGGCAGACAACTATTCACATCAAAATTCAAGTATGTGCCTACTGGTCGAACTCCCTCTGAAGTTTATGGTCCACTGCAACCTTATACTGGATGGAGGGGTATGGCGCATTTTGGAGAACATATAGGTACAGGTATACTGTGAGAGATGTATATAGCAATATAGAACAATACAGAACTGCAGTTTAATTCTGTGTGAACTCAAAACGAAATGTCACCACCTCACCACCAAAGCAGGTTTTACAGTATACTGTTCTTTGACAAGTTCCAATTTTTCAACTCAGTTAGGTACAAAACCCAAGCGTTTAAATAGCTGAATTTCCCTGTGGAGCAGTAATTTCAAATTTGCTCAGCTCTACTTAATATTACCTCAGCAACCATCTTTTTTGCCTGTTACACAGGTTTGCATTACCAGTGGGAAAGCATCCTTCATTTATGAGGTGGGAAAGCACCCTCTGCAGATCCATTATTTCCCCTTTCCGTAATGGTGTGAAGAGAGTAGGCTGACCCTTGATATTATTTCTTTACCCAAGAATGTAACTGCACTAAAGCAGTGGCATCTGGCCATATGATTGCATGAAGTATAGAGCTGTTGTATTACAGTCTATTCTACGCAGAGGTGACGGCAGAAGGTAGATTGTGACTAAGTTACAGTCTGTGTCTGGTGCACCGCAAAAAATCCTGTGCTGTTTGCTCTTTCTGTGTGCCATTGGCACAGTATTTTCACAAAGACACAGTTTAGTTATTAGCTATAGCCACTGCAAAGACTCCGGTCTAGCAGTATATCAACTGAATAATTGTTTGGCTAGGATAACAATGTCATTAATGTCAATAAAATTATGGTTGTGCCCTAGGACTGAAAAGAAATTTTCTTTCTTAAATGTGATCTGTCTACACAGGAAATCAAATACAAATCATCTGCAGTTCCAGCAAATCTCATATGTACTGAATTTTCAGTGTAATATTTTTTAAAACCATTAAAATTTAGCTTCTTAGAAAGTCTACAGATATTATTTATTATTTCTTGTCTCCAAAAATTATTTTTAAGAGTAATAAAACTGTTCTGTGGAGATGTACTTCAACATTCATTGACCTGATAGCTTCACCATAATGAAAGCCAACATATTTGTACTGCAGATTTCTGTATTGTATTATTTAATATCTTCCATGTTCAAGACGAAAATTAGAAGGAAATAGCTTTTTGATACTCATCATATGTTGCTTTTAAGGGGAAATCTAAGACATCCTTTCATGAACATAAAGGGGTGTTTTCTTCTTTGTGAAGGGGTGTTTTCTTCTTTGTGAAATGACACCAAGTTAGCAGGAATATCCCAGGACTGTGCTGCTGCCCAAGTTATGGCCATTGTATTCCAGCCCCAATATACCTTTTTATTACCAGTATGCATGTATATGTACTATTGAAAAATAATTTGCTAAGATGCTAAGAGTAGCTTTCTAAACCAGACCACCTTAATAAAAGTTTTACATTCACAAAAGAGTTCAGCTTCTCCATCCAGTTAATTGTGTTTCAAAATTATTTGTTAACCTATGAACAGATCAGAATTAATCTTCTTTTTCTATCACACTAACTGAAGACATGCATATGCCAAGTATGAGTAGGTACAGCCATGTGTAAGCTCATAAAGCAGTCATCATTCCTCTTTCCGTGCTTTCTAAAAGGAAGAGGAATCTCATAGCAAACTAAGCATACCATTTAATGAATTAAAAAATCTGAACTTCTATATGTTCTTCCTAGCTATGGAAATAAGGGTTAATAACATTAATCTTTGCTCCATGATTCAATGTTTTGAGATACTTAAGGTTCATTAGTATTTCAAGCAAAGCTCTGTGATCTATGATTTACAACATGCTAACACTGTGTTAAAAAAGGATAATTAGACATTTTATGAGGAGATGATACAAGAAAGAGCAGTGGAAAGAGTTTGCACAGTGGATTGCTGTATTTGTAGTAAAAGGATTCTCCTGGATCGGCACGGGTGTAACAAAGGGTTGAACTCAGTCAAATGTACTGATTAGTGTATTTCTGCCAAATTAATTTTAATCTATATGATCAAGGGGGTGGAAGGGGTCAGTAACTTATTTATGGCTTAATGCATTCTTATGTATTAACTGAATAGGTTACAAGTGGAGCCTGTTGAAATTCACGATCAGGGTACACAACTCCAAAAAGGACATTTGCTCAGAAAGCTACAACAGTTTCAACATTATACTCTTGACTGCCTCACTATTTGTCTCTTTGGCATACCTATGTAACTCTTTTCTAAGAACAGACTGACTAATATCACATTGGTCTCTAAAGTGTCATTACCCATTGACATTGAGAGCTAATCGCAAATAACACATGTAAACCCACCAAATGATGTTTTGTAGTTTCAGAGGCAGGTAGAAAGTGCATTTTGTTGGAAATAGACATAGGGACTTTGCACAGTAAGTAGAGAAAATCCAAGTAATTACTGAAAACAAAAAGGAAAGAAAAAAAAAAAGCAAACACACTGTAAGGACTTGATATGTGAAGTTAGGCATTGCATATGGCTTTCCAGATTCAGTGCCTAGAAGGTGAATGAGCAGAATCACACACTAGGAATTAGACAAATAATCCAGTCTACCTAAAGAAAGAAAGTTGAGTGTATTGGTATTGGACAGAACAAAAGCTTGATTCTCCTTAGACCTTTGGAAAATTGGGCTGATGATACTGTTTGTTCTCACAGATGAAAGCAGAATCAGCTGCTAATATGCTGTTCTCATGAGAGCAAATAGCTTCACATAATTTCCACTTATGCTTTGAAATACAAGTTGAATTGAGTAGGATAAATTATGTTCTTGTGAAATTTTAGACTTAAATGTCTCAGTTAAGAAAAAGCTTCTGACCCCTATGTCTCTGAGATGCATGCAATAGAAGCCTCAGTTACACTTGTTTTTCTAGACTCCTGAAGGAATCTCATTTCATGTCCTGACCCAGCCCGTTGAAAAGGATTTCCCCTTTCACGTGAAGTTCCACTTTGCCTTAGGAGCAAGTATGTGCATCTATTTGCTACAAAAAGTATTTATTTCAGCTAATAGATTTGTCTTTTAAGACTCCTATTCTTTAGATCCTTTTGAAGTCACATGTCATGGCATAGCATATGTCATTCATCCTAGTTTATTCCTCATTATGTATCGGTGCTTTTTCCTTCTTATTTCAAAACTAATTTGGACTTTCTCATACAAAATACTGATAGTGTATTACTGTCACGTATGTACAGTTCTTCTCAGCCAGCTCAGGCACGCAGATCTGAATCAAACCCAGTAACTGAGTAAACAGAAACACTTTCTGTATAGTTTTATTTATCTGATTTATTTTAGGCCAGATAGCTGAAATGAATCAGCCCCTAAAAGCACAAACCTATCTTAAATGTAGATACTTAGACTGTGGACAGCTCACTTAAGCAAGCTGAAGTTTTCCCATGATAGTTACTCACATATTCAACCCGCTATCCTTGGCTTAAATTTAAAACTAGGAAAGAGATAACTAGATACAAGACTGAGCTCTACTATCTTGAAAGAATCAGTCCTTTCTCTGTTCTGTGCACAAGAATTCATTATTATAGCACATAATTTCGTGATTATATGATCAGTTGTTTAGCTGTCTCACTGATGTATTTCCATTTGTACTTCTCATATGAATGGTGGTAAGGTTTAAAATTGTTAATTTTTTACAAATACTCACATATGCTAATGTTCCATCAATTACAGTAAGAATATCAGATTGTTAACTGTTGCCTAAATTCTATGGGGCCTGCCAAGACATTGACAACTATTAATACACAGGAAAGGAGGGCTAAAATAATCACATTCATAAAATAGGAAAAAAGGAAGAAAGAAACTCACAACAGCAGTTAATTAGACATGGGTAAAAACTGAAATACTAATGTAAAAGAACAATAGAAATTTGTTAGTGTGAAAAATTATTGAATTCCAAGGAATTAGTTTCTTCTTGTGTGTGTTTCTAAAGAGCACTTCACTGTAAAGTCTTTCACCTTCTGAAATTAAGTTTTTCTGTGTAGATAGATAACCCTGGCAATGTAGAATGACGTACTTTTATGCCAAACATACAGAAATACTAGCTTGAAGATAACTGTGAAATGATCCAATTAATCTCCATGGAGTGTTAAATGTGAGACCTAATTAGCTAAATCCGCTCACCATTTTACCCTCTTGTAAATATACAAGTAAAGCTATCCATTTTGATTAAATGAGACTGTTAAGCTTAGAGGCAGAGGAGCTACTGGAGCCATAAACACAAAAAAGCACACAGGATGCAGAAATTTTTGTTATCATCTTGGCCTTTGAATCTACATCTTTTTTTGTGAACTTAAAGTTTTTACTTAGTTGAATTTTGTTATTGTTGTGTTTTTCCATGGTGAGACATTCATTCTTTAAAGAAGAGATATCAAAAGATGAACTACTTAGTAAATAATCTCAAAGGTTTTTCAGACACTGAATCTGTGAGCATACTGAGGTTTAAATTGATGGTGGCTCTCCACTCTTACATTTTTCGATATATTTATCACAGTTAAGAAGTCCCTAATATATGTTTTTTTCAAAATGCTACTTATATAAACTTCGTGGAAAGAAAACTGTGGAATGAAAATGAAGGATAGACTCAGAACGTTCCTGAGAAGAAAAAAACCAGGCAAGTCTCAGTTTAAATCCTGAGGCAACAAACTCCATATGTTCACCACATGAGCAGGATACACCATTATGGTGGGTGTGAAAGCTATTCTGTATCATTAATATAGACTTTGCACACTTCCTTTGAGCATCTGCTAACATTTTAAATTCTGAAGTGGAAGTTTTAGAGATACTGACCATGTGGCAGCAATAACTCAAAAACTGTGAAGTGGAGATGAATTATTAGGGAGATGGAAGTTGGAGTAACAAGGGATCTGAGACACCTATGTGTTCATTCAGCCCAAATTTAACCAAACCTTTACTCTCATGGGCAGTAGGTGTCTGGATCAAAAATCAAGAAGAAGCTTTCATGACCTCTTTATTTAGTATGAGTTTTAGTGTGCTAATGATTATGACAATCGATAGGCAGCATGATGCCTCAAAGAAAGAAAGCCAGGATAGAAAAAAGTGAAACTGTAGCTGTCTGCAGGACTCTGTGCATGAATCTGTCTGTGTAAGTGACAGACAAAAACTACTGTCCATGAACATAGATCCTTCTGGACATGTTCTACTTCAGATCTGAATAACACCTCTGATAGCCAGGGATTGAAGGTATTCTGCTCTTGAAATCTAGATCTAAACCTGTCACAGCTGGTTCAACTCTTGTTTACCACAGTTTTCTCAGATATAAAATAGAGCTAGTGCTACTGATTTAATTCAGAAGTTTTGTAAAATTATTAACAGGGTTAAACATTGAATTTTTATGTATGAGCTTGCAGCTGGCAGAAAGCGCATTGGTTAAATAGCTACCTGAACTGTAAATCTGAACATTCCCTTATTTGAACATACTCTGAAATAGTTAACACTATCCAAATCCCATTTATGGTTTTGCAAATTTGATTCAATATCTAACATTACTGAACATCAGAGTATAATGAGGTTATATATATAGTGGGTAAGAGTAAACTATTTTTTTAAAAAAAGAGAATTTAAAAAGCTGAATTAATTTTAAAGTGGTAAAACTTCTAGTTTTCAAAACCTACTTTATGTAAAATATTTGTATACAGGATAAATAATTGAAAATTTCTAGTAAGTGTTACCAAGAAAGGACACCTCTGACTGGAGGTCCTTGTTACTTTAGTGATGCAGTTCTTGTCAACATTACCATAAATAGGTTTCCTACTGTAACAAGAATGTTTTAAGAGAATAGTAAATCAAAATATTTTGAATATATGTTTTTTGATGAGGAAGCCACTGAATATTACAGAATATAACATATTGCTAAAGCTGGTTTCAGTCATGCTTCCCCTCCCTTTGCCTTTAGTTTACATAATAACCTTTCAACTGAGGTAACAGTCAAGTGCTCTGAGAGACAGAATGAGTGTACCTTTATGCAATATTTAATCAGCAATTGTCCACTTTGATTTGGATGAAACATAACCCCAGATCCCGCTGCTCTCATTGTTACCCATTTCCTGAAAAAATATTTTCTTGATTGCAGAGTGGGTTTACTGGCTAGTAATTTATTAAGATTCTTAAATCCTTTCCGAGAGATATGTAGTTGTTAAGCCTTCATTTTGAGATGGAAGCAAGGTAGGGCTAGGGGTAGGTAACCAGTCATCATTGCCCCTTTCAAAATGCAGAACATTTTCTACTCTAAAAACAACTGCATTGACAATTACCTGGAATTAGAGCTATGGTTTCAACTCTGGCAAAGTTGCATGACTTGATTAAGCTGCGTTATTGTCAGAACTATGCATCAGCCAAGACTGTTCTGTTGCACAAGCTGTCCGTATCACAAGTAAACTATGAAATGATATAACCAAAGATCTTCAAGGATCTTTAAGAATTATGTGTATGATGTGTTCTTTGAAGCCATGGGTAGATCAGAAAAACAGTAGAATACTTTGTTTATCAACAAAAAATATGGTACCTCAGGAAATTATTGAGGTTTAACAATAATATACTGAAAGCATACTGAAACATCAAAACATTGTTGGCTGTTTAGAGAGTTTCTGGTGAACTTAAGAGATAGGATAGGAATCCTGTGCTCCAGGGATTCAAATGTAAATGTCTGTTTAGTCAAGGTAGAGAAGAAAGTAAGCTATAAGACTTTAAATAACTGTCTGGTATAGAATTTTGGCAGCAGATTTTTGGCAAGAACATAGAAGTAGGCATTCAAAAGGGGTTTTAACGAAACAGTTGAATATTTAGTTACATCTCTTTTTACTGCTTTAACTACTGCTTCTATTGCAGGTAAACATTCTGCATACTAAGACTGCCTTTTAGCAGTTTTCAGCTTTTCTCTGGAAAGAGTCATGCAGAAAAGCAGAAGAGATCATGGTGGGGGAACACACAACGCTTTTCAGCAAACATGCATCAGTGAACAGCTCTAGGCTTACAGCCTGGATCTTTCTGCCTTTACGCATCTGGCCCCACAATTAGCATAAGAAGCCAATGCTCAAACACTTGCCCACAGCTACTGTCCTTTTCACAACCTAAACCCACTCAGACTCTCAAAATCACAAAAGTAATTTTGATTTTTTTCAGATAACTTATGTGCTTTGGATTTCTTTTGGTTTCCATTTTGAAAGTCTCTAGGGACACTTCTTTTTTCCTCAAAAACTGTAAGAACGGTAGTGTAGGATTTTGAAGCTAAAACTAAATGTCTTTGTTATATGAAAGTCTTCTTGTTAAACCTTAGGTTGCATAGGCTCCGTTTAGTCAGAAATACAAGCAATTAAGAGCCATCAACGACAGTGGGCACAGATTATGCAAATACCTTTTTGATTTGGGCCCTACCTTCTATGTACCCTGATTTCCCTGAGGAAAGTGAAGATTAAAATACATTGTAAGGAAAAAAAAAAAAAAGTTAAGCATTCATATACTACCAGAAAAAGATACATAAATATCTAAGATAACAGAATTATGGGTGATAAGATTTACTGACTGAAATGCTTATGTATTCAGATGACTTGAGAAGCACAGGCCCTTAAAATAAGGAAAAATCTATAGAATATCCCAAGATTAATGGAAAACTGGTAGTAGTAGGCAACATGGGCACACCAACACACAGATCACCACTTCTGTTGAAGACGTATTGTATTAATTTATAGTAGTAACTGCAGCACAAGTAGATCTGGAAATACTCAGCACATTCCATTCTCTCTCTATTAAAAAAAAAAAAAAAAAGATATTATATTTCCAGCAATTGGTCAGAGAAAATACCAGTCTGGTAGAGTTACCTTTGTACTTTTTAAGTGTGCATAATATTACAGTGTCACCATGGTTATGGAAATATTTCTTTGCATGGTTCTTTTTAAATACATAAATAACATGCAGAGAAAAAGCCACAGCACAAAGGAAATTCAGCAATGGAATGCGAAAAGAAGACTGGGTGATACCAAAGATACAAGCATAATAACATGCCAGATCCAATTACCAACAGCTGGCCTGCATCCGGGCTGGGTTTGTGAAGGAGGTGTGAATGATACAGCCAATACTTTATCGCACAGCACCATTTATGCAAGTCACTAAACCAGTAACTTCATATTAGGAAGTATTTGACATAAAAATCTAAAAAGAATTGCCTGGGCTTATATACATAGTTTAGAGATCATGTACAAAACTGTTGTATTACGAATGGGGTCTCTTTCAAATGGAGGTCACATATCTGCTAGAGCTTTGAGGTATCATCCTAAGAAGGGAGATTACAGCAACTGTATCCACATGTGATAGTTTCAAATTGTGCTCTGTGATTCTGACCTTCTGAGTTTAGGTGGCAATAACACAACTGCTGCACCTTTTTGTGTGGTTTCTCCAAAACAGAAAAAGAGCTTCCAACTAACAAGCTGTGCACATTTGTTCTGCTTCAATTGTCCCATGCTTTACTGATAACAATAGTTCAAGTAAGAAGCATCTGCAGCCATTGTAGGTTTCATCTGCTTGTAAGAGCTTCTGCAGTTCATTTTCTTTCCAGTAAATTGAAGAAATCGTCAAAAATTAAAAAGGCTGACCATGGCACTATGTCATGATCTTTCATAAGGACATGAAATTGCTCATTAAAGTCTTTTCATGGAATAGAAAAGGCAGGATCTACACGTTATTTTTGTTTCTTTTCTTTTCCTTTCTTTTTTTTTCCCCCAAAATTGTATTGCTTTTCTTCCTCTGAAGTTACTTTCTTTCCTGATAATCTAAGGAAATTATTGGAACAGTTTTTCCCTTTCCAAAGAGCTGTTGCTACTATGAATGTACTATTGTTTTATTTACAGTCTACGTACGAAACTTGTGTCATTGATTGTCTCCATACGAATTCAGCTGGGCTATGTCAATCAGTGCAATATTACTGCTTTCAGGAATAAGTTTGCAAACCCTAATAAGAAGATGGAAGAGTACAGGAGGATTAAGTAGCAGATTGAAGACTCTTACATTTCTTATTCTGGATACTGTGTGTGCTGGTTTCGGCTGAGAGAGATTTAATTTTCTTCATAGTAGCTAGTATGGGGGCATGTTTTTGATTTGTGCTGAAAACTGTGTTGATAATTCAGGGATGTTTTAGTCACTGCTGAGCAGTGCTCATACAGAGTCAAGACCTTTTCTGTTTCTCACACCACCCTGCCAGGGAGTAGTCTAGGGGTGTACAAGAAGTTGGTAGGGGACACAGTTGGGTCAGCTGATCCCAAATCATCAAAGGGATATTCCATACCGTAAGATGGCATACTCATTATACTAAGCTGTGATAAGAGGAAGGAAGGGGGGGGACATTCGGAACGATGGTGTTTTTCTTCCCAAGCAAATACTGCGTGTGATGAAGCCCTGCTTTCCTGGAGATGGCTGAACACCTGCCTGCTGACGGGAAGTAGCAAATGAATTCCTTGCTTTACTTTGCTTGTGCACGTGGCTTTTGCTTTGCATATTAAACTGTCTTTGTCTCAAACCACAAGTTTTCTCACGTTTACCCTTCTGATTCTCTCCCCCATCCCACCGGAGGCGGGTAGTTAGTGACTGGCTGTCTGCTGCTTAGTTGCTGGCTGGGGATAAATCACGATATGAGTTCAGAAACTTCATAATTTTTCTCCATTGGTCATGTCCACTGTGAGCTATCCTTTGGATCACAGAATCATATTGGTTGAAACAGACTTCCATGAACAGCTAGTGCAACAACATGCTCTAAACAGATCCAGCAAAAGCAGGTTGCTCAGGGCCAGGGCCAGGCAAGATTTAAATGACTCCAAGACCTCTCTGGTAACCTGTTCCAGTGTTTTAGAACCCTCGTGCAGAAAGATTTTTCTCTCTTGTCTCCCTGCACATGTAATAAATTCCATCTCCCTGACCATTTTGGGGGCTTTTCAAAGAACTCATTCTTGTGTCATAGGATCATAGACTCATAGGTTGGAAAAGACCTCTAAGATCATCTAGTCCAACTGTCAACTCAACACCACCATGCCTACTAAATCACGTCCAGAAGTGCCACATCTAAACGTTTTTTGAACACCTCCAGGGATGGTGACTCCACCACCTCCCTGGGCAGCCTGTTCCAGTATCTGACCACTCTTTCAGTAAAGAAATTTTTCCTAATATCCAATATAAATCTCCCCTCACACAACTTGAGGCCATTTCTTCTCATCCTATTGCTAGTTACTTGGGAGAAGAGACTAACACCTGCCTCACTACAACCTCATTTCAACTTTTCCTTTCCTGTAGAGAGCAATAAGGTCTCCCCTCAGTCTCCTCTTCTCCAGACTAAACAATCCCAGCTCCCTCAGCCGCTCCTCATAACACTTGCTCTCTACACCCTTCACTAGCCTCGTTGCCCTTCTCTGGACACGCTCCAGCACCTCAATGTCCTTCTTGTAGTGAGGAGCCAAAAACAGAACACAGTACTCAAGGTGCCACCTCACCAGTGCCGAATACAGGGGCACGATCATCTCCCTCCTCCTGCTGGCCACACAATTCCTGATACAAGCCAGGATGCCATTGGCCTTCTTGGCCACCTGGGCACACTGTTGGCTCAAGTTCAGCCAGCTGTCAACCAACACCCCAAGATCCTTCTCTGCCAGGCAGCTTTCCAGCCTCTCTTCCCCAAGCCTGTAGCATTGGATAGGGTTGTTCTGATCAAAGTGCAAGACCCAGTATTTGGCCTTGTTGAATCTCGTACAGCTGGCCTCAGCCCATTGATCCAGTCTGTCCAGATCCCTCTGCAGAGCCTTTCTACCCTTAAGCAGATTGACACTCCCACCCAACTTGATGTCATCTGCAGACTTACTGATGGAGCACTCAATCCCCTCATCCAGATCATTGATAAAGATATTATGCAAGAACAGACCCAAAACTGAGCCCTGGGGATGCCACGCATGACCGGACACCAACTGGATTTAACTGCATTCACCACCACCCTCTGCGCTCAGTCATTTAGCCTGTATTTTATCCAGCGCAGATATATGCCTCTGTCTTTCTTGTACAGGGAGCCCAGAACAGGGTAGTACTTCAGATGTGATCTCACAATAGATGTCAAACAGAGGTGAAGGAATACTTCCCTGAAACTCCTGACAGCACTCCTGCTAATACAGCCTAGGAGGTGGTTGGTCTTTTTTGCAGCGATGGCAGACTGCTGAATCACATTCGAAATATTGTGTAGCAGGACACTCAGATCCTCATTTTCTTGTAAAACTGCTTTCCACCCAGTTGGCTCTCAGCCAATATATTTGCATGGCATTATTGCTTACTAGATGTAGATTTTGGATTTGTCTTTGTTATACTTTATGATGTCTCTGCTAGGTAATGTCTCCAGTCCTTCAAAGTGTCTTTGAATAACATCCCTATCCTCCACAGCACTGATGTCTCTGTTCTCACACTGTGTTAAAGGCAATGAACTTGCTGGTCCCACTCTATCCCATCATCCAGGTCATTAATAAAAGTGTTAAACATTATTGCCCCAGCAGTCATCACTGAAGGACACTATCTGCAACCAGTCACTGGCCGGACTCTGTACCGCAGATCACAACCGTCTGAGCCCAATGCTCCAGCCAATTTTCCAACTAACTTATTGTCTACTTATTAGTCCACATGTCACTAATTTGCCTGTAACAATATGATGTCAAACAGCATCAAAGTCCTTGCTAAACTGAAGGTACACAACAGTCATGAATCTTTCTTTAGCCTTGCAGCCAGTCATCTCATTAGGCAAGACATTCTGGTTAGTGAGGCATAATCTGCCCTTGGTAAATTGATACTGGCTGTTCCAAATCAACTTCTCGTACTTTGTGTGCCTTGAAAAGATTTTGTGGAGTTCTCAGTGACTAAGGTGAGATTGACCATTCATTAATTCCCTGGATTCTTTTTTTCACCCTTTCTGAAGATGGCTGTGGCATCCGTGCTGTAGACATTCACTTCATGAATATATGACTGCAGATGAGGACCTTCAGTAGAAATCTCACTGTGCGTGAACAACAATCATGTCCCAAACAACCTTTTATTCAGAGTAAGAGTTTATGTCTCCTGCATCATGAAGTTCAGTTACTGCTTGAAAAGGACACAGATGACACTAGCAGAACTTAAACTTCATAGTCTTCATAGAATTACAGAATCACAGAATGTTAGGAGTTGGAAGGGACCTCTATGGCTCATCTAGTCCAACCCTCCTGCCGAAGCAGGGTCTCCTACAGCAGGCTGCACAGGACCTTGTCCAGGCGGGTCTTGAGTATCTCCAGAGAGGGAGACTCCACAACCTCCCTGGGCAGCCTGTTCCAGTGCTCCGTCACCCTCAGAGTAAAGAAGGTCTTCCTCATGTTCAGATGGAACTGCCTATGCTTCTATTTGTGCCCATTGTCCCTTGTCCTGTCGCTGGGCACCACTGAAAAGAGTTTGGCCCCATCCTCCTGACACCCACCCTTCAGATATTTATAAGCATTTATAAGGTCCCCTCACAGCCTTCTCTTCTTCAGGCTAAACAAGCCCAGCTCCCTCAGACTTTCCTTGTAGGAGAGATGCTCCAGTCCCCTCATCATCTTTGTAGCCCTCCGCTGGACTCTCTCCAGTAGTTACTCATCTTTCTTGAACTGGGGAGCCCAGAACTGGATGCAGTACTCCAGATGGGGCCTCACTAGGGCAGAGTAGAGGGGGAGGAGAACCTCCCTCGTCCTGCTGGCCACAGTCCTCTTGATGCACCCCAGGATCCCATTGGCCTTCTTGACAAAGAAAGAAAAAAATTGTTACTTCTGATCAAATTGCAGGCCTCAGAATTAGTTAGACCATAATGTTTATGAAATATGCAGAAGAACCAGTGTTCTGATCCCTAAAGAGTCACAAGAAGACTTCAGATTATGAGAACATTAACATCAACGCATTGCTTAAAAACTGTGAAAATACAGACATTTGTTATTACTTCTTTACAAAATTATAATGAACTTACAATGCAGCATGTTCTCAGCTTCTGGACCTCATGTCTTCCATGAATTATGTCAATACACCTCAGGATTTTTGACGGTAGTGTTCACAATGTTCTTTTAAATGCTAATTGTTAATAGGATTAAATATTAAAAGAGTTGTTTGTTTTTCTTCTTTTCAGTAAATTTAGATTGACTACAGGGAAGCTGCAGAAAAAATCAAACATTTAGTTTGAAATACATGCTCTGTTAACATCCTATATATGTAGTTGAGAATGCTTAATATTTGTGTGTTATCCAAATCTAACATATCGTAATCATCTCCAGTATTCTTTCACGACCCCAGCCAAGCAGTTGTCATGCGAGAATTAGCACTTTACTGCTAGGTTTTCCACTTTATTCCATGAGTTTCTCCCTCACTTTATTTTCAGATATATTCTGGACTATGTAGCTATCAAAGGGTACACTATGTATTGCAAAGACATGTACTCCCTTCTTGGTGTGCTCACTGATTTCTTCTTAGTACAAATGGAAGATGAATGCATGCACATCACTCAGAGAGCAGTCCCTGATGAAAGAATGAAATGGCTGGGTAGAACAGGTTTCACTGTTGATATCACAGTTGTCATATGAAAAAACAGAAAACTGAATGAAGGGAGAAATATAATTATTTATCTATTTTCTTCTCATCTATCTTCACTATGCATAGGAATTACCCCACTGTTTAAGTGCTGTCTGAGAGCATAGACTACTCATACTTACTTTAAAGATGCACTTTGATCTAACAATTTTAACAGAATTCAAATAGACACTATATTGCCTCAGTGATAAAAATTTTGGTCAACATTGATAAAAATTAATTACTTTTGTATGTGCAGTCCAAAAAAATTTCAAGAGGGCTGAGGAGTACTGTTGTCTGTTTCACTTATGGGTTTGAACAAGTCAGTTAATGACAGATCTGTGCTGCAGAGTCGTGTTCATGCAGCTGGCCCCTTTGCAGAAACCATTTTGAGAAAAGGGCTCCATTAAAGATTCGTATTACTGAACCTTCTCATGAATTTTGAAGCCCAAGAGCTTTCTGTTTTCAAAACATGGAAAGATGCAATAGTACCAAATGGGACAATCAGAGCGCCCAGGATTGCTAGCTTCAGATTTGAAGGAGTCCGGACCCACTTTTCCAGGAGAGTGCTCTACCAACACATGGTCTTGTGAGAGGGTTCCATCATTCCTCACAAATATGAATTTTTAACTGGGCTAACTAAATACTCTGTTGGTCTTTCTATAAGCTTGTAGCTGTACAACCTCAGGTTTCATTCTCTTACCCAAGGATTTCTACAGTATGATACAGTAGAGATTACTGCAGCCGTGGCCTGAATGTAGAAAGTCCATCTCTCAGAAGAAAGTCCTATATCCAAATGCTTTGAATCATTCTGACACTCTTTATTGTCTTTGGAGAAGATATTCAAGCACAGGCATCTCCCCTACTCATTTCCTGAGTATTATTTAAAAAACAGCTTGAGGAATATTCCTCCACTGTACTGTTATTTAAGAAAGCACACAAAATGCAGATCACCATATCACCATGTCTGTGGTCTACCCACTGAACCATTCCTAATAAAGATCATCATTGTTTATGCTTTGTGACAAACATGATTTTTTGGGTGTGAGTGTGGAAGAGTAATGTATAGTCTGTGAGTTCTTGGGAGACTTCAGTTAAATACATAACAATCTGCTCAGAGCTGTTGAGGCTGAAACTACTGAGCATGCCCCAAACCAGAAAGCTGTATGTCTACTCACTCTAGACTGTATTTAAGATTAAAGAGCAGCTAACAGGTACCTTGGAGACTAAATTGTCTTCAAATTCCTACGTGCATCCCATTGTGGATGATGGATTGCAGCAATCTTTGTATCTGTCTACATCTAAACAACTTTTATTCGTGAGGTCAAGTGCGAACTTGTATTTACCTATCACATTATGGGGGTCCAGTCAGTAGAATCCATAATGATTGTTTATGGGTTCTGGAGCTGATTCAGTACTCACCCTCTCAAGGAGTTTCCTTCCTTTTTGGCTTACTCTGAACTTAAACCACAACACATGCCACCTTGAAGCAGTGTGACAATCAGGAATTTTTCAGTTGAGTAGGAGTTGGAGCTCTAAAGGTAACTTCACAGTGTAACCTTTGTTCTTGTGTTTGCTTCAACCGCCCTTAATGCAGAATAAATTAAGAAATGTCAAGACAATAAAGCAATGTGTCAGTGGGGGAGTAGATTAAACATCATACAGATAGTGAACATAGATGGGGAAAACTTCAGTATTGTGATAATATCCTTCCCTACTTGGATATGAAAAATTCCTCTGACAGAAGAGAGGGATTGCTAGAAGAAAAAACCCAGAGAAAAGCAGTTCCTGCCTTGTCATTCCCTTGTATGCAAAAGAACTGTGAAGGAATGGAGACATTATCTTGGTAGGAGGAACAAACAGGAGAAAAATCATGGTTTGCCCAAGATTACTGTAGACAAACCAACAGAATAATGAAGAAGCAACTGTGATTATTTTGCCTACCTTGACGAAACTTTAGAAGATAGCTGATTTAATAACAGTTTTATCCTCTCTTCTGGGATCCAACTTCAGATCTGGACCTAGACAATCAGATTTATGGCCTGGTTATGTTCCATGATATTTAAATTCAGAAATCATGCCTTTGTGCCATTGGCAGTTAGCATTAATAATATATCAAAGATTATAAATAGTTTTTTGCAAATCCCCACACCTCTCTCAACCCTTGAAATACACTTTATCTGTACCATGAAACTTCAGGATCTGGGTTATTATCTTCAGAGAAAAAATAGCTGTATTATATAAAAAACATATTATGAAAAAATTTAATATATTTCTTAAGGTTTCCAGAAGGAACACCAGATGTGCACTGAATCACAGGTCTCCGTTTAGGATCTTAGTGATCTTGAGAAATACTCTTTTCAACTAATATATTGACAACCTTCCTACAAAATCTGCATAGAAGTCTCACAGCCTGTAAAATATGCAGAAAACATGATGTTGCTATGATTCCCTTGGTTTTCCATGAGATATACTTGAGAAGTGGAAGATGTTCCTGGAGGAAATATTTAACAGCTGTGGTATAGCCACAGCTCATATCACAATGAGTTGCTAGAATAAATGTGGTTCTGCTTTATGGATCAAAATGGCAGTGAGGGGTTCTACCTGTATTAACTTACATTGCCTGAGTCTTTTACTGTGTGCGGTTACAAGAGACATTTTTTCTAATTGCCAGTCCTACTCACTCACCTGTGGATACCTGAAAATACCCTCCTTACCATCTGGAAGCCAAATGGTGCTTTCTGGTTTACCTATTTAGTCTCATTTTCTTCACTTTATGCCCTCAATCATACATAGGTAAATCTTCTGTAAATGATCATGTACCCCTGGTATAAATGCCAGCACTTCCATTTTACAAGAAGTCCTGTCTATGTACTCCCAAATTATACCTCAGCTGTACACAAATATGGCATTCATTTAACTGGTTTTCGCTTTGTTGTTTAACTGAATAAGCAAAGCTAAAGAAAGCATTTGCATGAGAACACTTGTAAGTCAGTGGCAACTAATTTCCATATGTTCACAGAGATTTACAGTGGTTTAACTAGACCAACACACTTGAGTTAAAATGGAACATCTAGCCTCTAAGTGACTAAAATTTTATTTGTTATGGAATAGAACTTTTATACATCTACTTATTTGATCTCCATAACTTGGGAAAATAGGAGATGAACAATAACACATTTACCCTCTCTGAAGTGGGGAAATATTGTGATTGCCATTTCAATAATGGAAAGCTAAGAGAGATAGATTAAGACATAACTCCGTAAAGGGATTTTGGCATGTGGCCACCAGAGTGGAACTCAAAGCTCCAACTAAACCTCCTATGCCGTGCCTGGAGGAAATTATCCATTCAAGGAAAGGATTCATAGCAGTCAGCATGCTGAATCAGGGATATGCTTAAACTGGAGAATAGGAAATGATGGAGGGACCACATCGTTTGACTCTCATGCCTCTTTTGGACATTGATATATCTGCTCTGCAGACTGCAAAAGAGTAGGGAAGTACATGATCTCTCTCTGTACTGAAAGTATCTCAGCACAAAAAAATAAACCAGCTCTAAGCTCCCTTCAATGAGGATACAGTGCTTAATCTGAATAACTTAGGTCTTTCTAAACTTTACATTAGGGTATATATTTTAAGACTGGACTTTGAAGTCCTGATCCTTTACCTTGAAGTTGAAAACTGATGCTTGCCTGGGATAAGAGAATCCATTTTCCCTTTTCTTTTTAAAACATGACCAATGGTAAAGCTGTATTTCATTAGAATGCTTAAACTCTGGACTTTCCTTGGCATTGGAATATTCAGTCTGATTTTCTCTATCTCCTAGATGTGTGCCTTAACCATAGGCTTAGAGGGCAAGCATTCTGTATTAAAATATAGAAATATCTCTTGGAAAAGCAACTAGAAACCAGGACTCCTACTTTCATGGGAGAACAGTCATCACTAGACTAGACAGTAATATTCCCTCTCCCGCTCTCTTTACACATTTACATAATTTTTGCTTCATAGTGGCACCATGTCAACGTGGTGGGTAGAGTTTTGAAGCCTCATTACTAAGCTGTATCCTTTCCTATATCTGGCAATGTGTTCTTTCTTACTGTGTGTATACAGAGGGAGAGGGTGTTTTTTAGTGTTTTGCAGCCACACAAGCCTGAAGGAAAGACCTGGCCTATGTTCCTCATCTCTCCCTCTAGGTTTGTGGTAAAGTACTTGGGGTAAGAAAACATGACAATTTCTCACCAAAAAAACAAATGTTTTATAGCAACTACCTGTATCCAGCTTCCTATATTTGTGATAAATAATATACATACCCAAATATACACATGTATACATTACAAATATATGTGTGTTTAAATACATGTGCATGATAAGTGTATAATATATTTAGGACTTTTCTGTGTTCATGTTAAACTGAAACTTGGCTTTTAAGCACATCGGTGACAAAGTAAATATTCACTCCCTTTAAACACCCAGTACAATGAGAACAACTGGGCATAACTTTTTTTACATCTTTCAGGAAGGCACTAAAGTCTTATAGAAACATATAGACTCACTTGCAGGCTGAAGAAAGAGTACCATTTACAGAATCCATAATTATATTCTTCAAAAATCCTGACAGTTTCATGAACTGTTGAGATAAATGCATGTCATTCAGACCCATAAATAGAAAACTAGATCTGTATTTACATATGTTTATACATGTGTATTTGAGTGCTGAAAACATTTGTGTACTGCAGCTTTTTAGAAATTATCTGTATTTTGTTCCTAACTTTGATTCATCCTTTAAAATTGCACTAGGCAAAAGACACAGTCATATTTTTTTGTATAGGCAAGTACACATGAAAGTGTACAGGGATGACTGTACATCCTTTTTCCTGTGGTTAGAGCTTTGATGTTCTCTTGCAAGACAGATATAATCCATTCTATGGGCTACAAACATAAGAATGAAAGCAATTACATTTTAAAGTCAAATTGCAAAAAAACATATCTGAATTATCTAACATAGCATAGGCTATATTAGGAATTTATTATTCTGTGCTATTACAATACAGCTCTTTCTTGTGGGGGTATGGGCATGGTTACTGTTGGCACATCTGTAAAACTATTTGCGCAGAGAAAGCTCAGCTGATGGATAATACAAATGTGTTTACAGTTTGCTGTTTCCTAATGTTACAGGATGTATCATTTAGCCATACAAGAATAAAAGTAAACTGATGTCTTTCTTAATATTTCTTTTTTGCTTAGTGCACGTAGTTATAATTCAAAGTCTGATCTCTACACTAATAAGGAGGTTTTGATTGACAAAGGGATTTCTGCTGAAGAATGGTGGTATCTGGGCTCTCAAAACTGTTGTCTTTCTCAAAGACAGATGGTAAATCTGTCAGCGGTAGCATTCTGCACAACAGCAGCCCAGATGCTTTTAAGATTTCTGTGTGAAGCCTCCCCACCCCTCAAGAGTATCAATGGGACACTTGCCAGAGAAAGGGCCCCAAGGCAATTAGCTCCTCTGAATTCAACTCCAGCTGTCTGAGAAGTCAAATGGACCAGCCTGTTTGGTCATACACCATTTAATGTGAAGAGTCTGCTTCTTTATAATTAAAACAGCTTTCTACGTATCAGTCCAGCTGCGTTCTAAAAAAAATACCTAATTGACCTTCACTGTTCACAATAGAAAATTTGTTTTATGGTACCTTTAATTTTTTATTTAATGAAAACTATGGCCCTAACGATTATTTTGTAGCTTTTCTGCATGCATATTTTTGCCTTCCACAGGACCTCACAGCCACAGTATTTGTGAGTCATGTAGTGCAAACTAAAGGAAAAAGAGTGCTGTGAAACTTTTTTCATTATTTTTCATAGCTGAAGGCTTTGCAATTCAGCTTTTCTGGGTCCCTGGATCCATATCTAATATGGTTGGGACACATTGTACAATTTATTAAAAAGCAGATATTTATGTCAGCAATTAGAAATTACATGAAGATTGCATTTTTAGTAGACAGACTGTCAAACCTAATCCTCAGATATACCAAAACAACTGAAATAGAAGCTATATCACAGTCCTTTATGCGCTACCAGTATGGAATTATTAGATCGTTTCGGTGCACCATCTTGAAGAAAGTTAACAAAAGAATATTTTCTTTCAATGATTGCAGTCTGGGTTTACGTGGCAAGGTTTGGGGAGGGGGGTGCTGCAGGGGTGGCTTCTGTGAGGAAATACTGGGAGCTGCCCCTATGTTGGACAGAGCCAGTTCCAGACAGCTCCAAGATGGATCCACCACTGGCCAAATCTGAGCCAGTCAGTGAAGTTGGTAGTGCCACTGTGGTAACGTATAAAAAGAGTAAAAAACACTACACAACAGCAGCTGGGAGAAAGGAGTGAGAAAGTGTGAGACAAACAATCCTACAAGTTAATGAAGGATGGGGGGGAGATGTCCAGGCACTGGAGCAGAGATTCCCCTGCAGCCCACGGTGAAGTCCGTGGTGGACCCCTGCAGCCCAGGGAGGTCCATGTTGGAACAAATATCCACACTGCAGCCTGTGGAGGACCCCACACCAGAGCAGATGGATGTGCCCTGAAGAAAGCTGTAGCCAATGGAGGTCCCACACAGGAGCAGGCTTCTGGCAGGAACTGCAGTCTGTGGAGAGGAGCCCCCGCTGGAGCGGGTTTTGTGGCAGGACCTGTGACCTTGTGGAGGACCCAAGCTGGAGCAGTCTGTTCCTGATGTACTGAAACCTGTTGAAAGGCCCCATGCTGGAGCAGTTTGTGAAAAACTGCAGCCCATGGGAAGGAGTGATATTGGAGAAGTTACTGAAGGACTGTGTCTCGTGGGAGAGACCCCATGCTGGAGCAGGGGAAGAGTGTGAGGAGGAAGGAGTGGCAGAGACAAAGCGTTATGAAGTGACCACAACCCCCATTTCTGGTCCCTCTGTGCCACTCTAGAAAAGGAATTTGAAGAGTTGGGAGTGAAGTTGAGCTTGGGAAGAAGCAAGGGGTGGGGGGGAGGTGTTTTTAGATTTGTTCTCTTTAAATAAACTAAATTAATTTCCCTAAGTTGAGTGTATTTTGCCCATGATGGTAACTGATAAGTGATCTCCCTGCCCTTATCTTGAGCCTAGGGCATTTTGCCATTATTTTCCCACCCTGTCCTGTTGAGAAGTGGGAGCAATAGAGTGGTCTGATGGGCACCTGGCAGCCAGTCAAGATTAACCCACCACAGCTACAGATACAAATGACTATACTAATTTATTCCTTGAAATATAAATAATTCTATAGAGATATATTGATTTTAATATGCATATAGTAATGCTAATACTTAGACAAGTACTGTTCAGAGACTCCACACAGTAACATCCTGAAGACATATTTCTTTGTAATAAAAATCATTCATAGAATCATAGAATCATAGAAAGTTTTGCATTGGAAGGGACCCCTAGAGGTCATCTAGTCCAACCTCCCCCGCAGCGAGCAGGGACACCGCTAACTAGATCAGGTTGCTCAGAGCCCTATCCAGCCTGGTCTTGAATGTTTCCAGGGATGGGGCCTCCACTACCTCTCTGGGCAACCCGTTCCAGTGTTTCGCAACCCTCACCGTAAAGAATTTCTTCCTTATATCCAGCCTAAACCTACCCTGTTTTAGTTTGAAACCATTACCCCTCGTCCTGTCACTGCTGTCTCTACTAAAAAGATTGTCCCCATCTTTCCTATAGGCTCCCTTTAAGTACTGAAAGGCTGCAATGAGGTCTCCCCGCAGCCTTCTCTTCTCCAGGCTGAACAAGCCCAACTCTCTCAGCCTGTCCTCATAGGAGAGATGCTCCAGCCCTCAGATCATTTTTGTAGCCCTCCTTTGGACCCGCTCCAACAGTTCCATGTCCTTCTTGTGCTGAGGGCTCCAGAGCTGAATGCAATACTCCAGGTGAGGTCTCACCAGAGCAGAGTAGAGGGGCAGAATCACCTCTCTCGACCTTCATTTCACTGTCTAGTCAGTAGGAAACAAAGATTTCTGACAATTTGACATTTTGGGTGACGTTAATGTGTCTAATTTTTCCTCGCTTCCTAGAAAGTGGAAGATTTAAAATTTCGCTGTCATGCATGTGGGTCTACAGATACCAGAAAATGCAATTTCTATGTGAACACAAATATAATTCATAGAAACATAAAGCAAACATGAAAAAAGTAGAAAGTCTCTGTGTTGGAAACATTCTGTAAAAGCAGATTATAAAGAAATTTTATATATACATCTGCATATCTATATCCATCTACACATATATGTGTTTATACAGATACATACACTAATAATATAAAAAAAGAGGATGTTTGAATCTATGCATCAGATCAATTCATTAGTTAGTAGAAGTTAAGTTAAATAGTATTGCGATCAGCAAAGTACCAGGCAACTCACTTGAAGAAAGGGATGTTTTTCAGACCTTATCTGCATTACAGCTGGTTAAAGGAATCCCTCTTTATGAAAATGCATATCTATATGCCAAGTTTCACTTCTTAACTCTCCTACTAAGGTAGTACAACTTCCTAAAATGGAGCAGTCAAAATACCAGTTCCATAAAAATAAAACTTATATGACTATTTATTCCTGTGAAAGAAAGTAAAATTGGTACTCACAGAAATCTAAAATATCAGTCCTCTACTCTCCTCAAATCAGTCATAGCCTCTGCCTTCTCTTTCAAACCACAATCACATGTAGTCAGCTCATGGGAGACAGAAAATCTATTCCATGATTATGGAACAATTCTTACTTGCAAAAAAAAAAAAAAAATTAATCTCTTCTGGATTGAGAGTAGGATCAGCTCTTGAAAATTTCATCCAAAAAGTAAGGAGGTTGCTACATGCACAAGCATGTATGTAACTTAAGATCTTCCAAGTTACAAACAAGAAGTAGCTACATTATGGAGGAGACAAGGCAATAATTTGGTTCATAAATTCAGCATAATTCCTCCAAAACCAGTAAGAAGGCTTTGATTTTATGCCAGATTTTTCCTCTGCCCAAGGTTTTACACAGGTTAAAGTCCCCAGAAAAATAATGTGACTGTTAAGAAAAATGATATTGTAGTTATTTTAAGAGAGTATTACTGTTACAGAAATGAACAGTTTGAGATGAAGAAAATGGTAATGAAGACTGGAAGAAAATTATGATTCCAAAATCAACGAGCCAGAAGATGTCAAAAAAGCTCACAGCTAGGAAATAGGGGATATAAATTATGCATATAAAGAGCATTCACAAGAATGTATTTTTGGCAGGAAATAACCAGATAAATAATTATTTGCTTTCTAGGAATGGAAGGGAGGAAAATAACTCTTGAGGCTTATGAGATAATGGAGTGAGATCAGTCACACAACAGTGATGTTATCAGGAGCAAAAATAGAAGGGAAAGAACTCCACTGAGCTCTAAGGATCTCTGCTTTTCCTCTGTTCCTTTTAGGATCGCCACAGCAAAGGCACTGTTAGCTTGACTGCAACCTAACACTTGGTGCAGAGGTAGCACCAAAGTTGCAGCCTTGAAATATAAAAGCCAGTGATTGAGGCCTGGGTTTCAGACACAGAGCAAGTGCAGTCTGCAAACTCTTTTGAAATCTAAGTTAACAGAGTCACCACAAAAGAGATGGCACAAATAGTAATGAATGTCACGAACAGAGCAACCACATTT
Organism: Opisthocomus hoazin; assembly: GCF_030867145.1. NCBI lineage: Eukaryota > Metazoa > Chordata > Aves > Opisthocomiformes > Opisthocomidae > Opisthocomus > Opisthocomus hoazin. The sequence goes on from NC_134421.1 coordinate 27,365,123, forward strand.
TTCTGGATGTTTAAATCCACTCAAAACTGTAACCAAAATTATCTACTTTGCTTTCAATAAACATTGTCTGCAATCCTATCTTGAGCTTGCCTATTACCTCATTCACCTAGATACTATAATAAGTAGGGGCTGCTGGCCTGATAACCGGAGACAAAAACAACCAGCAAATCAACTCACAATCACAGTTCAATGTGTACTGATCCCAGCAAAATATTGATTTTAAAAGCACAAGCAATTTCTTGTCCACAACAGTCTGGCAAGATGTACACCATAAGAAAGTTGAAACTGAGCTTTCCAAAAGATTTTATGAAGCGTCTACTCCTTTTTTATGTTTTTACGCCTCACATGCTTTTGCTGGTATAGATTCCTAATTCAGAATGTTGGATATCCACGAATAGAAATAAGGATCAATTAAAAGAATAGTTTAAAAAAAAAAAAAGAAATTAACCTTTTATCCCATCTATCTAAAGCAGTCAAATCCTATCTACCTTTCATATGTGTTAACCCTAAATTTTCTTACTTAACTGAAAATACAACTTGAACATGTCAGATTTTGTAGAAGACAAGCGGAATAAAATGTAAGAGACCCTTATCCCTGTGTTACTGATCAGTTACACTGCAGACATCCGTAATGAACTAATTTCTCTGAAATACCTCACTGGTGATGTCAAGACTGCATGTCCCAGTCATTAGAACAGATGAGTTTTAAATTTAAATATTTTAATGGATGGCCATTTAGTTAGGCTGTGTTGAAAAGACAGAACATAAGAGTGTTTTAAACAAAGATACAACACAAGTGTAACCTAACACATGTGCTGTTACATACATCCTTCCCCTAACGGGGAGGCATCACTGTAAAATTGACTCTGTGTTCAGTCTCTCAGCAGTCAGCATTTATTGCTGGTTACCAAGCCTTCCACTGCAATAGAGGACTCGAAAGTAGTCCTAAAAGAAACGAAGGTAAGTTGGTAGATTAAAGTAGGCAACTAGATGTGAATCTGTATCATCAAAGCTGCCTAAACATACAATAAAACTGATTCATTGCCATCACTCTCCAAAGGAAATTACCTCAGTAAGTCCGCAGAAGTAAGAGAGGAGAGGGTAGACTTCTGATCAGCTGGATAGAAGACTGTACAAATACTAAGGTCAGCAGCCAGCTTTTGGCAGCTGTCATCCAGATTAAATTCTTAGTGCATATCAATATTATTATTTAATCCTTTGAATAACAGAGTTTCTTTACAGAACAAAAACCAGGAGCTTATTAGAAACAGATCTTGGTTCAAGTTCCATCTCTAGTAATCTCCGCTCTAAAAATTTCTCCTTCAACAGGATTTTGCAGAGTGGAAGTCAGCATGGAATATGTCCTAATACTTGTAAAACTTGTAAAGCTTTAAATTTTACCAACCAAAAAAAACCAACCACAAAATAGTAGAAATCATGAGCCTAGTTTCATTAGGCCTCTTTTCTAAAGTTACAGATTAAGTACATTTTTATCAAAGGCAAAACTCTTCTTTGAGAGGAATTTAATTTATATATTATGAAAATTAACCAAAAGTAACTTTCAAAGTAACTTTATCAACAAGAAGCAAGATTTTGGCAAAGTGGAGAACATTAGGGATCATTCTGCTTCATGTAGAATTTCAAAACAGCAAAAATTGTTTTCGTTCTGTATTGGAGCACAGAGAATAATTTTTCATTCTCAAAACCAACATCTGAACAGAAATAAATTTAAGAAAAAAATCTTTGTACTTTCTATCAAAATGTAAGCAATCAAGTATAAAATGAACGTAGCCAGCTGGTTGCCAACTGACTGCTAAGGAATCAGAAGGGTAAGAGATTCCTCTCGTCCACCCACTCTTTCGAGCTCTAGCCTACCAGATTAGCTGTTAGAAATGAACACTTTTATCTCATGAAACACATGTTAAAATTTCTAAAAAGTAACAAGCATATACAAGAAGGGCAACTAAGCTGGTGAAGGTCTTTCTCTACTGAAAGAGTTGTGAAGCTTTGGAACAGGCTGCCCAGGGAAGTGGTGGAGTCACCATCCCTGGAGGTGTTCAATAATGTTGTCGATATGGCACTTCAGGACTTGGTTTAGTAGGCATAGTGGTGATGGGTTGACATTTGAACTTGATGATCTCAGAGTTCTTTTCAACCTTAATGATTCCATGATTCTAAGCACCGAAAAAGTATCCATATCACCAAAGGTATTATTCAAACTCTTGGGAAAATATGTCACTTTTCAGGATATACCCTTATGTCACTAGTGATTACATAAATGACTGAAAATGTATATGGGTTTTTCTGGTGATTAGGATGCATTATAATGAACAATGACAATAATTGGAAAGCTTAAATATAAAAAAAGTTTTATTAAAAATGAGACACGGAAGAAATTGATTAGACCAGCTATCCCATACCCCAGCCAAGAACAAGTTTATTTATGGTATTTGGTCAAATTTTCTTTAAAGATGTCATTAGATATACTATTTTAAAAGGTTATTTTTTTTCACCTAAAGAAGGCAGCAGAGTGGCATGTAATCCCATCAGAATGCTGACCTGATCTACTATTAAAGTATTTAATGATTTATTTACACAAATCAAACATATGCACCAGATTTCCCCCCACTAATTGATTAAAGAACATCATATAGTGGCATAATCAGAATAGTTCTGAGGGTTTCCAGTCTACTCTTAGTTAGTGACTAACAGTGTTAGTATAGTGGTCAAAGATTACAGATTGCTCATAAATAATGTTTCTGCTTGTTGCATGCAGTGACAATAGCAAAATTGCCCTGTCATTACAATTCAATATGTTAGTGTATAAGTGAAGATTCACAAATCAAACAACTGAAAGAAACACATGGTCAAGACATGAGGCTAAATCGTTGTTACCTTTGGAAATGTTTTAAATCATTTGTATTGATTAATTGGCCAGACCTTAGAAGGGGTAAATTAAAATAATGTTAATGATTACAATGCAGCTGTGTCTTCTAATAGGCAGAAAGTGGAACTTTTCCTGGAAAAGTCATGTTTTCCCCATCCCTCAAGGGAGACAGTGAGCTTTTAGATATTGTATGCCAAAATGCAGTCCAGGCAGAAAGAAAAAAAAGACCACAATAATAAAGAAAAAATATTGTCTCCATGAAATAAAAGAAAGGAAATATTTATCTTAAAGAAGGGACCTGGATGAAGAGTTAGAATGTACCCTCAGCAAGATTGCTGATGACACCAAACTGGGAGGTGTGGTAGATACACCGGAAGGCTGTGCTGCCATTCAGCGTGACTTGGATAGGCTGGAAAGTTGGGAGCAGAGGAACCTGATGAGGTTCAACAAAGGCAAATGCAGGGTCCTGCACCTGGGGAGGAACAACCCCATGCATTAGTACAGGCTTGGGGTGGACCTGCAGGAGAGCAGCTCTGTGGAGAGGGACCTGGGTGTCCTGGTGGACAACAGGTTAACCACGAGGCAGCAGTGTGCCCTGGCTGCCAAGAAGGCCAATGGGATCCTGGGGTGCATTAAGAGGAGTGTGGCCAGCAGGTCGAGGGAGGTTCTCCTTCCCCTCTACACTGCCCTAGTGAGGCCTCATGTGGAGTACTGTGTCCAGTTCTGGGCTCTCCAGTTCAAGAAAGATGAAGAGCTACTGGAGAGAGTCCAGCGGAGGGCTACGAGGATGGTGAGGGGACTGGAACATGTCCCCTACGAGGAGAGGCTGAGGGAGCTGGGCTTGTTCAGCCTGAAGAAGAGAAGGCTGAGAGGGGACCTAATATATACTTACAAATACCTGAAGAGTGGGTGTCAGGAGGATGGGGCCAAACTCTTTTCAGTGGTGCCCAGTGACAGGACAAGGGGAAATGGGCACAAACTGAGGCACAGGAAGTTCCGTCTGAACATGAGGAAGAACTTCTTCCCTCTGAGGGTGACGGAGCACTGGAACAGGCTGCCCAGGGAGGTTGTGGAGTCTCCCTCTCTGGAGATATTCAAGTTCCGCCTGGACAAGGTCCTGTGCAGCCTGCTGTAGGTGACCCTGCTTCAGCAGGAGGGTTGGACTAGATGACCCACAGAGGTCCCTTCCAACCCCTACCATTCTGTGATTCTGTTTGCAGTTAAATAAATATGGCTTCAAAGACCATGGGAGTAATGTTTTCTGTGTTTATGATGTATGAAAAGAAACAGTAGGTTTAACTGCATTAAAAAAGATTGAACATTAAAAAAGGTTTTCTAAAAGTAAGAAAAGTAAAGCATGATAATAGTTGGATGATTGACTCTAAAGTGTATGTGGGTTTTAAGTAGAGATTAGGTAAATACATGCTAGAAACTATACGAACATAAGGAATCCTGTGTTGTATCTAAAGAGTGCGTGAGATGACCTTGCAGTGATCCTGCTCAGATTTTTCCGTCTTTCTACTAATACTGTTCTTATTTAACCAATTATTCTTAAAGGCAAGTTTGACTGATTGAACTGGAAGGATTTTTTTTTTCCCAGACTCATCCAGACGTAAGTGTAGACAGCAAATTTTGAGACAAGTTGTCATGTGCTCTGGCCTTTGTAAATTATGAAGGAGAAATCCGTAGGAAGGACAAAACACAAATAAGTCATGTATCAGAAGAAGTCACACAAATAATTCTTGGAGGAAATATTGTGAAGGTGAACAATGGTAAGCATGATGAAGCTGAGACCATCCGTTGCCATGTTACATCATTCTTAGGTACTGAGTTTGGTGTAAACTCAAATGCCTCTTGATCCTGTCACTGGGCACTGATGAAAAGAGCCTGGATCCTTCGTCTTTGTACCCTCCCTTCAGGTATTTATAGACACTGATAAAATCCCCCTTGAACTGGGCTAAAGAGTCCCAGCTCTTTAAGCCTTTACTCATAAGAGAGGTGCTCCAGTCCCTTAATCATCTATGTGCACCTTCATTGGACTCTCCAGTATGTCTGTGTCTCTCTTGTACCAAGGAGCCCAGAACTGCACACAGTATTTCAGGTTTGACCCCATCAGCAGGTTGAGGCCTGCTGAGAATACTTTGCCTAATGCAGCCCAGGGTACCATTAGCCTGCTTTGACACAAGGGCACATTGTTGTCTCATGTTCGATCTGCTGTTCACCACACCCCCCATGCCATTTTCTGCAAAGCTGCTTTCCAGACAGCCGGTCCCCAGCATATATTGGTGTATGAGATTTTTCTTTCCCAGGTACAGGACTTTGTAATTCCCCTTTTTGAACTTCACGAAGTTCCTGTCAGCCTGTCGAGGTACCTCTGGATGGCAGCACAACCCTCTGGCATACCAGCCACTCCTTCCAGCTTTGTATCCTCAGCAAACTATCTGAGGGTATACTCTACCCCACCATCCAGATCATTAATGATGATGTCACACAGGATTGGACCCAGCATCGACCCCTGGATTACACTGCTAGCTACTAGCCTCCAGCTAGACCTTGTGCCACTGATCACTACCCTCTGGGCCTGACCATTTGGACAGTTTTCAGTCCACCTCACTGTCCACTCATCCAGCCCTTATAACAACAGCTTGTCTATGAGGAATTTATGGGAGGCAATGTCAAAGGCCTTAATGAAGTTGAGGTAGATGATATCCACTGCTTTCCCTTCATCTACTAGGCCAGTCATTTGTTATGTTTACATTGTTGTTGGCATTAGGTATAGTTTGCTGTTCTGCTGAGTCAGCGGAAACAAATGACCTTACAACCACTCTTCATAGACTGGGTATAGTCCTCATCTTCTAAAACTTCCAAGGTGCATTCACTCTTTTCTGTACACCCTATTTTGGATCTGTGCATGAAGGGAATAATCTGTACTCCATTCAGCCAAGAAATGGCAATCGAATCTAAGATTCATGAAAAACTGTTAGCTCGTATGAGATATATCTCATGTTTTTCCAACAGAGCTCTATGGTCTCGTTTCCATTCCTTGTGGCTTCACTTACCTTATAATACTGGCTGATCTTTGGCTGACCTACAGCTACCACACTGTGTCTCTGACACCACTGAATCAGACTGATATCTGATCTACTGATTGAATGCTTCTGGCATGTGGGGTCATAGAGGGGAGCCAGAGTCAGCATGGCAGTACAGCTGCCGGATATGTAACCTGCTGGGGTCCACTGCAAGATGCACTCCCTACCCCTGACTCCCACTACCACCCAGCTCTGGCACACAGCTCTCTGCTCTGCCTGCCCTTGCCACACACCAATGCTTTTGCAGACTTTGATTAAATGAAGTTCCTTGGGAAAATGTATCGCTGAGAAAGCAGACCTTTCAAGATTAAACATTAATCAGGAATAATCTGCTCATGATTCTGGGAATATTTATATTCTTATTTGTAATAAGGTAATAATTACGGACTTCCCAGTCACCAACTAGAACCCTACCATGCAGCAAATGAAAGTCCTATTTTGTGGGAGAAAAAGTGAAACCTAAAAGGGAAAAGAAAAAGGGAAAATAGAAAATAGAAAATTAAAAAGTAAAAAGGAAGAGAAAGAGGAGAGGAAGAAGAAGAGAAAAGGAAAAGGGAAAGGAAAAAACCCACATTTAAAAAAAATAGAAAAAAAATAAGGGCAGTTTCATTTTAAATACTAACTTCCAAATCAAACAATGTATTTTTTCTTAAAGGAAAAAGTGTGCAGAAGCAACAAAAAAGCAAACACTTTCTGAATTTTCCTCTGCAGTATGTGTTTGTGATAGCTGCCTTTACCCTAGCACCAAAAGACAAATCTCCATCTCAGTAACAGTTACGCACTGTTGATTCGAAGATCCGGTAGCAAAAACCTAACAGTACAATGTATACTGTTAAGCAGGTATTCTTTATTGCGGCGCCAGGCACACGGGGGATTTCTCCTCCAGACACCCTTTTGCTTCAGGTTAAATACAATCACACATGTAAATATTCATTATATTTCTAGGAACTAATTAGCATATGTAAATATCTTTCACGAATGTCTGTTAGCATCTTTGGGTGGTCTTCGGGGGTCCCAACATGAAGGCCCATCCTCTTCATCACGCTGTTCACTGATTGACATTTGTTTCTGCGCAAACTCAGTTCTAGCATCACGTATATAATGTCCTTCAGGGTGTTTTGCTCCGGTCTTGTTGCTCTCTTGGTGCCTCCTTATCTCTATAGCTTAACGCATTTGCCCTCCCAAGGCCGAGCTGTCTGGAGTAGAATTATTTAGAAGTCTCTTTTATCCCACAATTATCCCAATTATTTCCTGAGAACCAAGACCACATTGGTTTCACTTAATTATTTTGTCTAGCGACTAAGTGATAGCTTGTGCCCATGTCCTTCTACTACATTCCTTAATGAGAAAACAGGGATTAGTGTAACAGTTATATCGTTAGATCACTATGCATGCAGAAATACAAGTTAACGTACTAAAGACTACTAAAAACTAGAAAATATTAAGGCTTTTTGTTGTAGTTTCACATTTCTTACAATCCCCTCTATCATTCCCCCCTTTTCTTTTAAGACTTTTGCTTCTTTTAGATCAAAAAGTCTTAGTAATCATCAGATCAATCCATTCTTACATTCCCAACATAATCGATTACAGCACTTGCAGCATTGAATCATTATGCAAGCCAAAACACATACACCTACTATCACAAGAGCTAGGAAAAACAGGTTCTTTAACCAGGACAAATTTGGTAGCCATGAGGTGAGTTTATTCCACATTTCCTCAAATCCACAGGAAGTATCATCTTTAACCACTTCGTGTAATATTTTGGTTTGTTTCCAAATTTCCTCTAGATCTGTGGAGACTCTACCACTTTGGTCTATATACACACAGCAGCTTGTGTTTATGACTTTGCAGACACCACCCTGTGAGGCTAGTAGTAAATCAAGGGCCATTCTGTTTTGGATCACGACCTTTGATAGGCTCGATACTTCAGTTTGCAGGGCACTTACGGCATCTGTGGTTTTATTTTCGATGTTTTCTATCACTGCTGATATGTTTACGATGGCTTTTTCTAATTCACTCACTCCAAGACATGGAAGGAATCATCTAACCAAGCTGTGAAAGCTAGTAGGCCTTTCTACGATGGGATTGGGAGTATTTGGGGTCCTTTTAATCCCCCTAATGAAAGTCTTGATCCATCCCTCCTGCAGCTCCCAGAGTGCATACCCCTTTCCACCCAAAAGGTAGAACCTTCCAAGCTCGATTTCCACACAGCCAGTACCATCCTGTTTTCTCAGGACCTTTAGGCACCGACCACCCAATGTCAGGTTTAGTATTAGTTGCCTTAAAGACTGCTAGTAAGTCTTCGTCCCAACTTCCTTCCCCAAACAAATCTTTATATCTGCTACACCCTTTTGTTTTCCCCACATCTATGGTAGTATTACTCTTGCAGAATGAGGTGTTGTTCTCTCCCTGTATATGGCATCGATGTATGCAGGTATAATTGTACCATGTTTTGGGTTCCTCTGTTTGAATTTCTTGCTGAGTGCTCATGTTGCCCGATTCCCATTTTTGGTCTACCTTTAAATGTAAGCTGCCGGGGATGGGTATCCCTATGAAGGTTCACCTGCTCTCTCCTGAAGTTGGCATTTGAGTACAAATCCAACAATCATTTTTGTGTAGTGTCTGAGTGATGTTCTGGACTAGGATCAGATGCAAATTCCTGTCCTACTGTATTGTCCAAATAGCTGGACTGATGGCTACCATCATTACCCACGGAGTTAGATCCGTCATGGTCGTCTTGTTATTTTTATCTTGAGGGGCGACTGTTGTTCTACAGTCCAGGGAACAGAGGCTTTCTTGACCCTTGAATAATGAATCCAAGATGGTTGTTCTTGGATTTTGATTGCAGTAAAAGTGGTTAGCAGCACTTGATAAGGTCCGTTCCACTTCTCTCCAAGGGGATCACCTGAAAAAGTCTTAACAAAAACCCAAACTCCAGGTTTAATCAAGTGTATTGGTTGGTCTAGGCCCCTACCCCGTGCTTCTAGAACTAATTTCTGAACATTATTTATCTGCTTTCCCAAAGCTATCAGATATTCTTGTAAGTACCCCTCCCCAATTTGCACCATATCCTCTCCTTGATATTACAATTGAAAAGGCCTTCCAAACAAAATTTCAAATGGACTAATGCCCTCTTTGCTCCTGGGTTTTACTCTGATTCTCAGTAAAGCTAAGGGTAGAGCCTTGTCCCAAGACAAATTTGCCTCCTGACCGATTTTTGCCAGTTGTTGTTTGATCAAATGATTCATTTTTTCTACTTGGCCACTTGCCTGTGGTCTGTAGGGGGTGTGTAGCTGCCAATCAATACCCAAAATTTTACTGATGTGTTGTACTACTTGTGCACAAAAATGTGACCCTCTATGTGAGGATATGATTGCTGGCACCCCAAACCATGGTATGATTTCATTTAACAAAATTCGTACCACTTCCCGAGCCTTATTTGTTCTAGAGGGAAATGCTTCAGGCCATCCAGAAAATGTGTCTGTTATAACCAATAAGTATCGATACCCCCCTTTTCTTGGAAGTTCTGAAAAATCTATTTGCCAATGTTGTCCTGGTATGTTCCCCTTTCCAATTTTCCCAAAGTGTACTTTGCGTGTTGTATTTGGATTATTTCTCAGACAAATTTCACACATTTGGGTTACTTGTTTTACAGTAGTGTACAGGTTTCTGCCTACTGTTCTCTTGTTCAGATCTTTATATAGTGCATCGGCTCACCAGTGAGTTTTGTTGTGTTCTTTTTTGACTACTTCCCATAATAGATTTGAAGGTATAACTATACAATTATCTGGTGTTAAATACATCTTACCTTGTTCACTTGCTCCCACATCTTTTACTAATTTCATATCTTCTTTTGAATATTTAAATTCCATTTCTGTATCTACGAGTTTACCATCTGGTACCAGTGCCAAGGTTTTTACAGAATTTCTTTCTGCTGCCCTTTTAGCCTCTTGATCTGCTAGTTTATTTCCCAGTTCCTGTTCAGTGTTACCTTTTTGATGCCCTCTGCAATGCATTATTGCCACTTGTTCTGGTAGATTTATAGCTTCCAAAAGCTGTAAGATTTCTTTTGCATGTTTGATCTGTTGACCTTGAGCTGCGAGCAGACCTCGTTCTTTCCTCAGTGCTCCATGAGCATGGACAACCCCGAAGGCGTATTTGGAGTCTGTCCAAATATTTATTTTCTTTCCTTTCACCAATTCTAAGGCTCTGGTTAAAGCGATTATCTCTGCCTTTTGAACAGACGTACCTGCAGGTAAAGGTTCTGCCTCGATTACCTTGTGTGGGGTGGTTACTTCATACCCTGCTTTACGAGCTCCGTCTTTTATGAAGCTGCTTCCATCGGTGAACCAGGAGTCCTCTGCGTTTTCCAGCGGTTCCTCCTTTAAATCAGGTCTGCTGGAATAGACTGTTTCAATAGTCTCCAAGCAGTCGTGCGTTAGAGGTTCCATAGCGGCGGAATCTTTACTAAGAAAAGATGCTGGATTTACAATGTTAGCTGTCACAATATTAACATCATCTTGTTCCACCAAAATAGCCTGGTACTTTAGGAATCGGGATGGTGAGAGCCAATGGCCCCCCCTTTTTTTCCAATAATGCAGAAACTGTATGTGAGACTATGACTGTCATTTTCTGGCCCATAGTGAACTTACAGGCTTCTTGAATGTTAAGGACAACTGCTGCAACAGCTTGCAGACACCCAGGCCATCCTTTGCTTACCTCATCCAATTGCTTGGAGAAATATGCCACTGCTCTCTTGTGCGGTCCCAGCTGTTGTGCGAGCACTCCCAGGGCAATGCCTTGTCTCTCGTGAGAAAATAGCCAAAACGGTTTTAGAACATTTGGAAGTCCAAGAGCCAGGGCTCTTATAAGATTCCTTTTTAATTGTTCAAAAGCCCTTTTTGCATCTCCGGTCCTAATCAGGTATCTGGCATTATTTTTCAACAGTTCATACAAGGGTTTTACCATCCATCCATAATTATATATCCATATTCTACACCATCCTGTCATTCCTAAAAAGGTTCTTAATTCTTTTACCGTTTGTGGTTCTGGAGTCCGGCAGATTGCTTCTTTCCTCTCTCTTCCTAATTCTCGTTGTCCTCTTGAGATTTTGAGTCCGAGGTAAGTCACTTGTTGTTGAATCATCTGAGCTTTCTGTTGAGAAACTCAATAACCATTAAATCCCAGAAAATTAAGAAGACTCCCTGTCCATTTTTTGCAATCCCCCTCTGTTTCTGCAGCGATGAGGAGATCATCGACATATTGTAACAAAGTCCCCTTTTGTGTCGGAGGATTCCATTTTTCGAGATCCCGAGCTAGCTGATTTCCAAAGATGGTAGGGCTATTTTTGAAACCTTGGGGTAACACTGTTCAGGTTAACTGGGTTTTTCGTCCAGAATCTGGATTTTCCCATTCACAAGTGAATAGGTTCTGACTGTTTGAGGCCAGAGGTAAACAGAAAAAGGCATCTTTTAAATACAGTACGGTAAACCATCCCTGGCTATCTTCCAGTTTATTCAACAAGGTATAGGGATTAGCTACTCCTGGGTAGAGATCTTCCACGATTTTATTAATTGCCCTCAAATCTTGTACTAACCTATAACTTTTCCCATCCGACTTCTTCACTGGCAAAATGGGGGTGTTGTATTCAGATTCACATTCTATTAACAATCCAAAATTTATAAAACTATCAATTATTTTCTTAATTCCTCTTCGGTCCTCCAGCTTAAGGGGGTATTGTTTGATCTTAACTGGTCGAGCTCCAGTCTTCAATTTTATCTCTATTGGGTCTGCATTTTTGGCTCTGTCTGGGGTTCCTGAAGTCCATATCCCTGGATACACTTGGTCCAGTATATCCTGAGGTATTTCTCCTTTTTCTATAATTTAAATCAATGCCAGGCTCAGAATTTCGGTTAATTTAGTATCCTCAATTTTAAATTCTATTTGTCCCTTTCTGAAAATTATTGTAGCATTCAGTTGTTCCAATAGGTCTCATCCTAGAAGAGACTTAGGGGCCCCAGGCAGGTACAAAAATCTGTGTATTCCAATGTGTTTACCTAATTTGTACTTTAATGGTTTTAGAAAATATGCCTTTTTCGATTGGCCTGTAGCACCCACAATGGTTATAAAATCCTTATACAAAGGCATCAGTTGTTGATTTAAAACAGAAAACGACGCACCAGTGTCTACCAAAAATTCCACATTCTGTTTCCCTAGCTTTATATTAACCAGTGGATCTGCTAGGGTGGATTCCCCAGGTCCCCGTCATTCAGTATCCTGTAGGTCAGCAACTATTCTGGGGCAGGGTGCCTTTCTCTTCTGTGGACATTCCCTCTGCCAATGTCCGAATCCCTTCCAAATCAAACAATGTATTTTTTCTTAAAGGAAAAAGTGTGCAGAAGCAACAAAAAAGCGAACACTTTCTGAATTTTTCTCTGCAGTATGTCTTTGTGATAGGTACCTTTACCCTAGCACCAAAAGGCAAATCTCCATCTCAGTAACAGTTACGCACTGTCTAGCAGAGAATTAACTCTGTTTTGGTAAGTACCAACCTGGCACTGAGACTTTGTAAATTGAGGTCTTTATGCTACATGCAAGAAGAAAAGATATTCACTGCAGAAGAAAATGCACAAAGACAATTATTACCACAAGAATGCTAGCTACAATTTTACCTGTAGTTGTAGTTCTCAGAGGATAAAGAGTTGCTCAGAAAACATTACATCAGCATCAAGAAGGCAAATCTGGATTTATTTCTTTGATTCCTTTCCTGCAGCTGTTGTAATCTGTTATTTGATTACTGTAACCCACAGAAGATTGTGTCATTGAAATTTCAGTTTTCATCAGGGAAAAAAACATATCAGCCCACTGAGACTTTCATTGTCCCTGGGTTAAGAAAACTAATTTCAAAACAAGCATTTATACTGATGTTCATATTCCTGTCACTTAATTAAGTTCTCTGTTGGCCAGAAAGGACATCACACTTAGAGTTATGAAAAATGAGATTTTTAAGATCGTCCATTAACATTAATCTCTAAGCACTGGAATATAGTCTGAGTCTTTCACAAACCGTATTATTCCACCCCTTCCTTTCAGACGTTTTGTCACTGTCTCCAGTGCTCTGTGTAGTCAGAAAACAGATACTGGATTAGATGAGTGCAGGATCTAATTCAGCGTAGCACTTCATAAATACTTCAGTCACAGATGTGTTTCCTTAAACAGGCGTAAACAAAACATCCGTAAAAAAGCCTACTCTTTTCTCCCATCCCACTTCAGATATTTGAAAGCTCCCTTGCAACAAAACACTAGAAAAACTTGGGAACACACTCCATACGATGAAAGTTGCACAATGAGGCAGAGAATTCAGTAAACAGAATTCAAAACCAAGGTAGTGATATTATTTCCTTCATAAATGACTGATTTATAAGAAAGCAGTTCTTTTATTTCTTATAACATACAAGATTTTCCTTCGTCTTTTAAACTTACAGAACTTTCACCCAAACTCTTGTTCTGTGGGACAAAATTTATTGTAATTTCCCTCAGCCATCAGGCAGGATTTTTAAAATGCAGTCCTACCCTGGAAATGATTCTTTAATTTTCTGTTCATTATGTGTCAGTGATTCCAATATTAAAACTGCTTGCAATGAATATGAAAAAAGTTAACTGCCAGCCACAAAAACTCAACCTGAAAGCCAACTTTCCCCTTTCCTTTAATAGAGTAATAAAGATTCTCCAGGCCAAATTATACCTCAATTACAAATGTATAGCTTCATTGTCTTCGGATTATGTTTTCCATGACACCTGAGGCACCCTATTAACATCAATGTTTCTATGCATGTGTAATCTTAGGTAACTAAATGGATTCTGCTTAATATTGCCCTAGCTGGTGTTCTAGAAGCGACTGCATCATGTTCCACTTTTTTAATATTTCCCAACAGACAAGCAAGGCTTTCGACACAGTCTCCCATGATATCCTCCTAGGGAAGCTGAGGAAGTGTGGGCTGGATGAGTGGTCGGTGAAGTGGATTGAGAACTGGCTGAATGGCAGAACTCAGAGGGTTGTCCTCAGCGGCGCTGAGTCTAGTTGGAGGCTGGTAACAAGTGGTGTCCCTCAGGGGTCAGTACTGGGCCCAGTCTTGTTTAACTTCTTCATCAACGACCTGGATGAAGAGTTAGAATGTACCCTCAGCAAGATTGCTGATGACACCAAACTGGGAGGTGTGGTAGACACACCGGAAGGCTGTGCTGCCATTCAGCGTGACTTGGACAGGCTGGAAAGTTGGGAGCAGAGGAACCTGATGAGGTTCAACAAAGGCAAATGCAGGGTCCTGCACCTGGGGAGGAACAGCCCCATGCATCAGTACAGGCTTGGGGTGGACCTGCAGGAGAGCAGCTCTGTGGAGAGGGACCTGGGTGTCCTGGTGGACGACAGGTTAACCACGAGGCAGCAGTGTGCCCTGGCTGCCAAGAAAGCCAGTGGGATCCTGGGGTGCATCAAGAAGAGTGTGGCCAGCAGGTCAAGGGAGATTCTCTTTCCCTTCTGCACTGCCCTAGTGAGGCCTCATGTGGAGTACTGTGTCCAGTTCTGGGCTCCCCAGTTCAAGAAAGATGAAGAGCTACTGGAGAGAGTCCAGCGGAGGGCTACGAGGATGGTGAGGGGACTGGAACATGTCCCCTACGAGGAGAGGCTGAGGGAGCTGGGCTTGTTCAGCCTGAAGAAGAGAAGGCTGCGAGGGGACCTAATAAATGCTTATAAATACCTGAAGAGTGGGTGTCAGGAGGATGGGGCCAAGCTCTTTTCAGTGGTGCCCAGTGACAGGACAAGGGGTAATGGGCACAATCTGAGGCACAGGAAGTTCCGTCTGAACATGAGGAAGAACTTCTTCCCTCTGAGGGTGACGGAGCACTGGAACAGGCTGCCCAGGGAGGTTGTGGAGTCTCCTTCTCTGGAGATATTCAAGACCCGCCTGGACAAGGTCCTGTGCAGCCTGCTGTAGGTGACCCTGCTTCGGCAGGGGGGTTGGACTAGATGACGCACAGAGGTCCCTTCCAACCCCTACCATTCTGTGATTCTGTGATTCTGTGATTCTGTAATATAGAGGAAAATAATTTTAGAAATCCTACATTTTTTGTGACTACAATTAGTAGATAATACCCTCTTAAAAAGCATATATCTGTTTGGTTAGAAGAGCAATAGCCATCTGATACTTAATGGCAGTGTACCCAGAAAGTCTGTGGACTTATGTCTGCATTGCTCAAAAAAACCTTCTGTAGGGCTTCAGTATAGAATTCACACCACAAGGTACATTCACATGAAGGAGGAGCAGCTTCACGCACAAGAAAAAACTTGACTATACATACACTGTAGCTATACATTTAATGTATTACACCTAAGCTAGTAAACTGCCCTTCTGTGAAGATTTTTAGCCTCTGATCACCCCTGCGTATTTGTGCTACTTCTGTTCTAGAGAGAGAGCTATTAGAAAGCCATGAGACAAATGATGGATTTAAAAAGACATTTCGGTGCATAAAGATGAAAGCAGGTGTCTAGTAAGATTTTGTTTTAGTGTTTTAGCTCCAAACTTCCATTAGAATCAATAACTAGGTTTAAGCTTTTAAATATTTTTAGAATGCATTTGTTCTAAATTTGTTCTAAATTTATCTTTGATCACTTTTGACCTGCAGTATGTACACCTCATTCATTCTTGAATAAGATTTTGCTCACAATCTAATTGTATTAAAATAATGTATGGAAAAATTATGCATGCCTGAGGGAAGGACTTGTTTTAAACTCTTTGGAAGCGGGAGCACCTTTGGAGCCCAAAATTAGAATGTTTAAGTCCCATGATGATGAAAATACCTTTCCCGGAACAGTGCTAGAGAGCTGTCTTAAGGAAGGTAGTTGTGTACATAAACTGCAACATAACTGCAGTATTGGTTTAGCTGGATTAATTATTTTAGCTAGATTAGTTCACCAGTGTCCTCATATGTTTTGTCCATACGTGGTGTTGCTGCCGTACATATGTTTCTGTTAAATTCAAAAACTAAATGCAATATCTTTTAAATAAACTCATATCAGCTGGATATGTAGTGTAATTTGGAACACTCCAGAAGTAGAAAATAGTGATTGGACTGTCAGAAGGCATAAATTTAGTATAGTAGGCAACTAAATTTATTATCTTACTTTTTCATGCAGAGGAATCCTGTCTTTCTTTCAGATCAGTAATCTAAAATTTCATGCTGTAATGTTATCTTCATGAATAAAATGAGGAATAAATATGGTAGTTCTTGAAGAAGACTCACTGTATGAAATGAAAAAATCTTGAGGACAAACAAAAATTTTTTTGATAACCACTATTTCAAATAGCATGTATCTTTTACTGTTGCCGATCAGAATTTCCTGTTAAACCTTTTTTTTATTTAACAAAACAATGGAAGCAAGTTTGGGGGATGGTATTTTTTAAGGCTTCTTTTTTTTCTTCTGGAAAAAGAAATTTGGAATCATTCATATTTTCAACAGACAAATAATTTTTATTCATTTATATACTATTTGTGATGGTCTGTGTTCCAGTACTGGTGAATGTCTGGAACCAGAATAAGATAAACTCCAAACATACATAGAATATACATCATCAAATCTTCCTCCAACAGTAAGACATCTGACACCTGCTGCTACGGAGGAGGAAACTGACCAGATTGAATTAATTAAAAAATGCTTATGGCTATCCTGAAGAGATAAGGAAAGTTATAACCTGAAAATTACATTCATGCAATAAAAATTTTAGTGCAAATATGGATTTTATATAGAAGTATAGAAAAAACATGTATTTGTCTAAATTGATTTAAGGTTAATAATTTTCAAATTGGGGCCTAAAAATTTTCATACAGGTAAGCGATAATACAAAGCATATGGAAATAAATTGAGTTTCAAAAAAAGTGGTTCAGGGGTTTCCCAAAACACCTTCAATAATAATATCTATAGTATTAAGTCAAAGTTTACAGTCTTAAGCAATCAAACCTGTTCTTCAGATTTCTTTTTAATACCTTCATAGTCATCACATGTTACTCCATCTGCCAGCTACTGCAAAAAAACTGCTCGGTGTCTGCTTCAGTAATTCTTGAACTCCTCACTTTAAAAATCCTATAATCGGCTCTAAAGCTCTCTGAAAGTCTGATTTTCTATCCATGAATTTATTTTGCCTCATGCCGTAAGTTCATACATGTCTTACATAATGAAGCCTGAAGTCTAGTGGAGGGCAGCTATAAATGTAATGCAGTACAATCAGCATGAGGAAAATTTGTTTAGAAAACCACTTTATTAAACTTGGTTTAGGCAAGAAAACAAATATAAATCAGGAAGAGATTCACATACAGGTATTTTACACCTCTAACAGATGAACTATTGCATACATACAACCTCAGCTGTGTTGGAAGTAGCTCTGGTCTGAAAATCTGGTCAGTAAGTCCCTGAAAGGTAAAATAGCCTTTTCCACACAAAAGACTGAAAAAAAGAATGCTGGTGGGAAGAATTTATGTTAATGAGATATTTGCCAATATTTGAACTTCTATATATGTTGTCTTACTATATTTAAACTATTATATCTATTCTTCATTTGCATTGCTATTTGCCAGCTTAAAAAGTTGTTTGTCTTGTTGACCTACATTACAATTACAGAGAAACAACTGTCGTAGTTTTGTTGCTATGCTCTAACTGTGAATGAAAGTAGCTTGACATGCAGAACACTCATTTAATTTGATTAAAATAACCAGCATTTTAAATTCGTGCAGAAGAGTAGAATCAGATACAGGCATAAACTTTCTCTTAACTCTATTAAACATTCTTTCACTTGTGGTTATTAAATTTTTTGTCAGTAAACAAATTAGCTATTACATTCTAACAATTTCCTAGCACAACCTCCAACAGAAAATTATTCAGGTGATCTTATCAGGAATGAATTATTAAGAAAAAAAGAGAAGACGAGACTTGAAAAGTAATGGTGACTTAGTTCTTAACTCCTGTACTATGGAAGATTTTACCCAAACTTTATTACAATAAAGTGTTCCAAAATAGAAGTGGTCATCACAAGAAACAAAAATGCTATTTGAAGATACAAGAGGAAATTCATTCTCTCTCTCTCTCTCTCTGTCTCTCCTTCTCTCTCTCTCTTCCCCCCTCAGTAAGAATTACAAGGTGTTAAAATGTTATATGGCTGGAGAAAAAAATGTTCACAAAACCATCTGCAGCTTCTGAGCAGAAAAGGAAACTCAATTAACTTGCTGCAATACTTGAAACTTGGAATAAAACAATGATTATCAACATTACACAAATAAGATAGCAGCTGGAAGTTGTGAGGTAAAATAAGTGCTCCAAAGAAGTTTTTATATGAAAAAATAGGAATAGGTAACTTTGAAAAAGGCTGTAGAGGTTCCATACATATAACAGAAGACAACAAAGAAATACGGCAAACTTCTCGACCCCTGGGAAAAATGAGACAGACAGTCTTGGAATTCTATTCATGGATTTCTGGAATGCTACCAAATGTGGTGCAGTCAGTAGGATACCTCTACAGCTGCAAAGAGGTGTTCAAAAGCAAATTCACGCTCATGTATCATGAGCATATATTTCGAATTTAAATAAACTCAGTACTTAAGTTTTCTCTCACATGTTTGGGCATGATATACAGTGAATAAATAGTCAATGATCAATGGAGAAAACTAAGTTTCTCCAAGCTGTTAAATAAAAGAATGAAAGTCTATTTACACTTGCATATTGCAGCTCCATTTTCTGATTGCTTGTGTTTTATCCATTCATGAAATATTCTGTCCAACTGTCTATCATCCTCTCCACGCTTCTAAAAAAAGAAAATAAACCACCAGGAACCATTACAAACTACTAATTTATGGGTTTCAGCCTGTCTCTTCCTAGATGTTGTAAAAAGTGACCTCACTGTAAAGTTTTAAAATTGCTTTTGAATCATTCAGTACTGTCCCCATTAGAAATGTTACACTTCCAGAGGAAACCAAAGGAAACATTTCTTCCTGACTCTAATTATTGAAAAAGTTGTGTTTCAAAATTTGATTGATAGCCCTTAAAATTTTATTCTAGAAGTACTAGGAGAGTGCTTTTCTCATATATGTGAAGTTGGAATATGCTTTTTAAATTTATTAGGCTGTATACCTAATTCTTATCTTGTGTTAATGAGCTCCACACAGTAACTCCCTGTGTAAACATTTGCTTTCCTCTACTTTTTAAAATTAACTATTTTAACACTGAAAACCCTCTTATTTTTTTATCATGGATGGAAGTGAAAAGGTGCAATTGACTGACATTTCTCCATTACTTTTCATTATTTTGTATATCACCCTGAAGTGATATATTTATGAAGTATTAAGTGAATATGTCTACAGTTCTTGAATCTGGAAAATGAATTCAAAGGAAGTCTGAACATACACTGAACAGTGTTTTGTCAGTCTTGATCTTCTCCTTTGAAATCAACGAGGGTTTCGCCATTGATCCCTTGGGAATGCACTGAACGTTATTAAAATCCAAAGAGCATAATTGCCCACTGGCACTGCAAGTCACAGATGAACAATGACATCAGATTCTCTACCATGGGATGTCTAAAATGCATACAAGCATTTTATTTATGAGTTAATTTATAAATTATCTACATTAATATTATATATTATTATTACATCTTCTCCATTACAATGAAATCACTGCCTTTATTAATGATATGCTAAAGCATTTCAGAATAAATGCTCTAACATTTTCTCTATGACGCATTTGCAAGAGAAATCAACATGTTAAGATCAGCACACTCACATACTGCAGTGGTTTCTTTTGTCGCTCAGTAGCACAATAGCTGTACTGTATCTCCCAGCTTACCTGCTGCTGTTCACCAAAAGAATAATCAGAAATCTTTTGTCTTCTTTCATGTCCTATCTGCAGAGGGCCAAGTCCTCCTGCTGTAGTGATGACCACAGACCCAGCTGCAGGAACAGGCAAAAGGTATTTGACTCGGAAGAAGCACCTTGCAGGCTGTGTCAGCAAAGCAAATAATTCTTATATTGCCTTAGAAAATGAATAAATGGCTTTTGAAAATGAGCGGCTAGTTCAATTTCCCTGCTTTCAGTCTCTGGAAACTCTAATCGGACTGCCAGCACTGTTTCTACATAAAGTCAATGCTAATGTAAATATCTAGCCTGGACATGGGTGCTAGACTGTGACTACCAGATCGTGGTATGATGAGTTATCAGCATGGTATCTTTTCAGTAGCTGTTATTTGGGATTCTTGTGAGAAGTTAATTAGCTAATGGTTGTGAGATGCTTAAATTTCTTAGCAAGAACGTATTATAGGCACACACATTGCATGTGGATCCAGATATGTATGTAAAAATAAAGTTTATGGATAAGTTTCCCTGACCACTGTTGCCACCTCTTTTTAAAAGAGCTTTTGTTTTGTTTCCCCATTTAAAACTATTCCAGATTTTAATCACTCAGGCTGAACTGCTTTCTGTTGCACAATATTTCTTAAAAAGTTTAACACATCCGTACTGCAGAGCAAGAGTATGGATTCTAATTTCAGCAAGGGTATCAAAACAATATGGGAGATATTCCTTTGTCATTCACTTGATAATCCATCCACTGCAGACTTGAAGAAGTACCAAGGTACAACCCTCAGACAAACTCTAGTTGTCACATACTCCACATCAACTGCATCTCTTTTAGCATTTTGACTCCGTGCAGTAATGCGGTTTTGAGGCTAATCATCTGCTCTTACTGTAGGTTGCTCAAGTCCACAGAGTAGTTTTGGTATGCATGAGCTGGATTCCTACCAGGGAAAAATCAGCCAGAAGCTCCAACACAGATACACAAAAATTGTGCTCAAACCTCTGACGGGTGCATAAATGTCCAAGACAAAAACTCGTTCTTTGAAGAGCTTCAAACAGAGCTTTGATGTGTGGAGATATTCCATTCAGGATTGAACCTTATCTTGACCTGCGTTGGTTATCTCACTGTAAGATCTGGCTGAGCACTGCTGCTTGCATCAGATAATCCTTCCGCACCAAACTAGTTTCTACTGATATACCTGTATACATAGATCTGAATATTTAACATCCTAGACTTTGGGAACTAAGTTCTAAAAACTTCTGGCATCTATCTCTCCTTTATGTTTCTTCCTCTCATGAGTTTTCTGGCTCACCTTATTTATAAATTACCTACAAGTGGCATAAAGTAGTTAGAATGTCAAAATATTTATCTTAGTTTGCTTGATTAATCATTCAAATTTCTCTACTCAAAATTTAGGTTACTTCAGATGCTCTTTTTTCTAACATATGTCATCTCCATTTCAATAATTTTCATGCATATTATGGGTTTGGAGGACGTGTGTTGGACTTGTGAACAGTTACCGAAGAACCAAACCAGTAAAGAACAGTGAAGTTTGAGTAGAAATAGGTGAAAAAGTGAATTTTGATTTTTTTAAAAGAAAAAAAACACAATAATAAAATCAATCTAAATATGGTCTCCCTCTTTTAACCCTGGACTGCCCATACTCAATGAATTCCCTGAGAGTTAAACATTTATGACTGACTACATTATCCGGTGATTAGAAGTATTTGTGAAACTTCTTTTTTAGACTTCCTACTTACAAAGTTGAGATTTCAGGCATAACAAGAAAACATTGCAAAAAGGAATTTTGGGGAGTATCAGCAAGAAAAAAATAGGCTACCAGGAAGACTAGAGCCTTTTAACAGCAGAAGTACAAGAGGAAAAATAGAAAAAAACCTGTTACTTAAGGTTTTAGATAAATCAAGGTAACCCAAAATGATTGATTGGATATATGAAACAAGCCATAATAATAAAATAACACAAAGCAAATTCAGTAGGTGTGAGTCCTCTTAATAAGCTGCTACTTAGATTCCATCTCTAATTTACAATGACACTTTAGGTTGGCAAGTATCTGCTGTAGAACTGACAGATTTTTAGAAGTATGTCTCCTGGTTTCAGCTGAGACAGAGCTCATTTTCTTTCTGATAGCCGGTATAGTGCTGTGTTTGGATTTGGGATGAAAATATTGTTGACAACATACTAATGTTTTCAGTTGTTGCTGGACGTTTAAGGACTTTTCAGCTTCTCATTTTTCCAGGTGCACAGGAAGCTGGGAGGGGACACAGCTGGGAGGGCTGACCCAAACTGGCCAGAGGTGATAATCCACGCCGTATGACGTCATGCTCAGCATATAAAGCAGTGGGGAAAAAGAAGAAGGAAGGGGAGGACAAACGGAGTGATGGTGTTTGTCTTCTGCTCTGGTGAGACCTCACCTGGAGTACTGTATTCAGCTCTGGAGCCCTCAGCACAAGAAGGACATGGAACTGTTGGAGCGGGTCCAAAGGAGGGCTACAAAAATGATCCGAGGGCTGGAGCACCTCTCCTATGAGGACAGGCTGAGAGAGTTGGGCTTGTTCAGCCTGGAGAAGAGAAGGCTGCGGGGAGACCTCATTGCAGCCTTTCAGTACTTAAAGGGAGCCTATAGGAAAGATGGGGACAATCTTTTTAGTAGAGACAGCAGTGACAGGACGAGGGGTAATGGTTTTAAACTAAAACAGGGTAGGTTTAGGCTGGATATAAGGAAGAAATTCTTTACGGTGAGGGTTGCGAAACACTGGAACGGGTTGCCCAGAGAGGTAGTGGAGGCCCCATCCCTGGAAACATTCAAGACCAGGCTGGACAGGGCTCTGAGCAACCTGATCTAGTTAGTGGTGTCCCTGCTCGCTGCGGGGGAGGTTGGACTAGATGACCTCTAGGGGTCCCTTCCAATGCAAAACTTTCTATGATTCTATGATTCCCAAGTAACTGTTACATGTGATGGAGCTCTGCTTTCCTTGAGATGGCTGAACACCTGCCTGCGAATTGGAAGCAGGGAATGAAGTCCTTGTTTTGCTTTGCTTGCGTGCATGGTTTTCACTTTACCTGTTAAACTGTCTTTATCTCAACCCATGAGTTTTCTCACTTTTACCCTTTCAATTCTCTTCCCCATCCACTGGGAGGGAGTGTGTGAGCGGCTCTGTGGTGTTTAGTTGCCAGCTGGGGTTAACGAACCACAAAGTATTGGTAGATAAGAGCTACCACAGTTTCTTACAGTTATGTACTCTAGCAGTAACTTGCAAGAAACATTTGGCAGCAAGCTGCATTATTTTATTACACTGGTACACATTTCTCATTAACCTGCATTCATGATTTCGACAAACTTAGCAAGAGGTGTCAAATGATATGTTTCCTGACAGTCTGTTTCTTTGGCTTTGCCAGAAGTCAAGCTTAGTATCATTAACGTAGAATGCATATTTGTAGTACATTGGTTAAACTTCCTGGTAGTTCGTATTTTTCCTTAACATTTACATATGAGCACTCCAGACAGGTATAGAATCCTTGGCATATAAATTATTGCGTAGGATGCACACTTTCCCAACATTTTTTTTCACTGTTTATATAAAAAAGTGTTTTGAGTTGGATGGCGAATTAGATTTTCAGAAACAGACTCTTTCGATCACACCAACATAGGTAGGTTATCTATTTAATCTGTGGTAATTTTTAAAAAATCACTTTAGGCAGAACTTTGTATGTAAATTTGCATAGAATAAAGTTCCTTTCCTTAACAAAAATGTTTTATTAGTAAAACTGTTTTACCATTATAAATTGCATTTCTGTTTGCAGATGTATGCAGTTGAACTATTTTGTAATCTCTATTGCATTAAATTCATATGTATCTGACGATCACTGAAGGTTATTGAGTGACATGGCATATTTTTCCAGCATACATATTCCTGTCCATACACGCTTGATTCTTCAGGCTGTAATAATGAGTGGTGGTGAGAACTCTGGGCATTCATGTCAGGTTATTTTTGAATATTCCAAACAGTCATGCAAACCAATCAGCCTGACAACCATCTGAAGAGTGTGGGCCCTCTAAAGCTAGTCCTGGGAAAAGTACATGAGTGCCTTGTTTGTTGCTTTCCAGGCTGGCCAAGTGCAGCCTGCCTCACAGCATCTGCCAGCTTTGGGGGAGCTTCACCAGTAACACCTCTATGCACTCCAGGTTTGGAGAAAGAGAACTGAGTAAATGTAATTTCCCCATTTTCCTCTGGCAGTTTAATTCAATATGCCCTTACCTTAAAGTTTGGGATTAAAGATCAACCTTAGCTGCATGTCATATTTACATATCTGCTATCTCACTTAAGTCTGAGGCTATTTTTCTGTTTCCTATCATGTTACTGTTCTACGCTTATTCACATTACAACACTGTATGCCTTAATATTTTCACCTGATGTTAAACTATTGTTTCATTTGCTGGCTGTTGTGGATGTCTTGTTCCCTATTCTCAGTCAGTGGGCCTATGGGCCAAATTCAGAAGTGATATGTAAGGTGCTGTAAGACAGATCACATAATATTCACTTGAATTCTTTTCATACTCTGCTCTTCATAATGTGAAAGGCAATGAAACACAATATAACTCTCATGCAAAGTAGTTGAAAGGAGTTGGGTAGGCTAAAGCATATCCTTCCATAAATTATGCTTTCTCCTAGCTGTTTATTATGTGAGTTAACTTTGATTTAACTACAGGAAGTCTGAGGGAGAGAGTAAGGTGATAGACACAAGCTTAAGGTAATTCTCTGTTACTTCTGAGTGCACTGGCAAGTTCATAGATAAACCATGCAAAAGTATAGGCTCTGTGTGGGCTAGTTCAGCTCAAAGGCAGTTTAGCTATGTTAGTTACAGATCTGCCTAGTTCCATGTATTTATGAAGACATTATGCTCCTGAGTCAGCATAATCAAGCCATATAAGAACCATTATTTGTGGGAAACACAAATTAGATATCAGTCGTCTCATGCTGACTCAAAGAAGGGAGAGTATATTAAAAAACTATTGAGCTGTCTGGATTGTTTCCATTCTTTTCATTATCTTATCTTCTGAGTGAAGATAACAGAGTTGACTACAAAACATGTTATTTGTGTTACTTCTCACTTTTACCTTGTGTATCACTTCTGAGTTCTACTCTACTCCTTCAACTGAACCATGTACATATGTTTAAGAAATAAAAGTATTCTGATGGCAGTCTTACCTATTATGTAAAATAAAACATCCTTTGTTTATCTGCTAACTTTGCTTTCAATTTTTTTTTTCCTGAAATAGAAAAATGTGTTTGTTTTCTGCAATGGGCTAGGTGAACCAGTCCAACTTCTCAGGACAGAAAAAAATCCCATACACAGCAGCTGGTGACAGAGAGAGTGAAAACAAAACAGGAATCGGGATGTCAGGAAGCTTTGGATAAAAAGTAGAAATAAATAAAAGTAAATATATGGGGGAAGGGCAGTGGAAATAGATTGTGAACATGAAGACTGAAGAAAAAAATGAGGCAGGTAGTTCCTCTGAAATATATTGTTATTGCTCTGCTGTTAAAAAATTAAAGCTCAGAGAAAGCTGTTAGGTACCTCCTGCTTTAAAAGATATTGGAGGAAGTGTCAGGAAAAAGAAATCTAATTAAAAAAAAAAAAAAGTAGTTCTCAAGGGTGAGTTTCTGCAGGCTGTACCTGCTCTAGTGGCTCAATCCTGTCTGCCCTTTTTCCCCAGGTATTCGTTGCCTTTCATGACGCTTCAGTCTAACAACTCACGTTACACTGCAGAGTAACTTATGGGAACTGAAGTCTACATCTATAGGCTTTCCAAATCAATTTTTCACTGAAGGTGGAAATGTTTGCAGTAGATCCTTTTCACTCTGCCCTCTTTGTCACAAAAAGATTGTAAATCATGTCTTTATAAATTCTAAGCCTGTTGTGGATTTTTTAACAATAAACATTTAAGTGTTGCTGATATGACCATATTATTAAGGAATGCATATCAAAGAAAGAAAAGACATTCCAGATGCCACAAAAATTTTCTATGCCTGAGAGCTTTGCACCATATATGTAGTCATAGAAATTAATAACAGCAATGTCTTATTGTGTGTTTTGAACATAAAGATATTTGAATGTTAAAGTTACTTTGTGTCTGAATTAATCTCCACCTTCTGTGATAGTCAGTTTTCACTCTTGCAGTATCCAAAAGCCACGTCCATAATACAGACAGCTCCTACAATATCTACCTTGCACAAGCATCCCATAGACACTGCCTAACTTTGAATTGTCACTGGAGGAGTACTGGTACCTGAATATAACACGTAATCTCACTGTTAGAAAACACGACTTTTTCATATTTTAAACTTGGATCAAGTATTAAAAGGATGAATATTAGCATCTTACTCAATGTCAGTGCAAGCATCTACATTATGAATAGTTTTAGTTAAGCTTTAGTTTTGTCTACATTATGAAAAATTGTATATTAAAGTAATTATTTTTTATAGTTTTTAAGAGGAAAAAAGGATTGTCCAAGTACTTTGAGCTGTCATTCTTTAATAAAAGGCTACACTATTTTCTACCTTAAATAATTCTCAAACAGCCCCTTCTCTGAGAGTAGAGATACACAAAGAGCTAATCTGGAAGCAATATCAGACTAGCAAAAACTGATGTTTTGCGTATACGGCAGCTCTAGAATTTTGCAGAGTCAAGACGATGACAAATTCAGTGTCATTCACTGACTTGGTCATGTTGATGTGAAAAGTCTACTATCCATATAAATACATGTTTGATTTTAATAGTCCTGCCAATATCACTTTTTCTTTGTGTGTATATAATCCTTATAGTTACTCCTGAACAAAAAATTAAATCTGTCTAATATTTTATAGGGTATCTATAGGCATAGAGCTCTTCAATTTTAAAAGTCCCCTTTCCCTTGTGTGGCTTTCCTTTAGTGTACCTCAGGTTGAGGAGTGGAGAAGCCCCATTATATGCTCCAGTTCCTGTTCAGTCAATTAGTATACACTCAGGAGTTATTCTTCTGTGGCAGACCTACCCATAATTGATGTCGGATAAGATGTTGTACTTATAAACCCACTGGGAGCAGAAATGAAGACATCAGCCATAAGGCACACAAAGATTTCTCTTCCCTATAATCTCAATGAAATAGCTGCTATTTTTTTTCTGAGTATTGTGCAGACACTTAAACAACCCAGGGACTAATTCACCTGACTCTTCTAAGAACACTCAGTAGTTGCACCAGCTGAAAAGATATGAGGTCAGGCTATCACACTGCAAGGAATTTAAAAGTGACAAGGTTTTGCCAACTTACATCATTATCATTCATGTAAGAACCACCTATGTACTATTTCAGCAATTATAAATGTCAGGGCAATTTATAATGGGTTTGATGCTTTGTTAATGCACTTCCAAACTTGAAACCTTAATGGGTATATCCCTATCAGTTTTTCATCTCAGGAGAACTGATTTTTTTTCACAATTACAAAACATTTTCCTATTCTAAACTGAGGAATACACATCAGGAAAACACCTTTTTTACTGGTATTATGTAATTTCTATTTCTGAATGTAGATTTCATTCTAAATATATTCAAATGTGGAAAAACAGTTTATTATTAATAAATTATATGGGGGCAAGACACCATCTAATTGCAACATGTTCTGTTTACAGGCCCTCTATCTTTATCCAACACAAACAATGAAGTCAACTGGGCGATTTGCCACTGATTCACCTACTTGGACTGGGAGCAACCCAAGATCTCCTTGTGTCAAGAGAATCATCGTTTGCTTTTCTATTTCTTTCTTTGCAGCTTTTTCATACAACTTATGCAGTGCAAAAGGATAATGAACAAGGTTAGAACCTGATCCTTTGCCGTAAGGTGATGTATAACCAAAAGTGAAAAGAAATAAAATATAATCAACTCAGATAAACTAAATTAAATTTTAAGAGATCTTCCATGTCATTACAACAGGGCATTTGGTTACTACTCAGAGAGGTAAGTGATTAAAAAATCCACATCCTGGGTCAATTTTCTTGTATAAAAACAAAACAATGGAAAATGACAATATATCTTTAATAGTTACCATATTGAACATTTAAAAACTTTCATATTCTGAAGGATTTATTCAATTACAAGAAAAGACTCAATAAAATAAATAGAACATTTTAGTTCACTCTGTGAGAAACTCCTATTAAGGACAAATGTTTGAGTCAGTAAAGTTCTTAATCTTCAAAAATAAACCATATGGCTAAAGGAGATTCTTCAAAATGCACACTGAAAGTGTTGGAGTCCTCTTCTGTTTTTACAGATGTAAAACGCATTATATTTAAACTGGTAAAAGAAAGTGGAGAATTTGGGCCACACTGTCTAAGCACACAGTACTCCAGTCCGAAGTTTATAATGCTTGCTTTTTTTTTTTTTTTACTCAACAGAGACAGCATTTACAGTAAGGCACAGCAGTTAGAATCATAAGGAAATACCCTATAGTCAGGGACTGATTGTCCCTTGATTAGATTTTGCTCCAGACTGCATTTGTTCACTTCACTTGTTTCTTTCTATTTTCAGGATCCACAATTGCAATCAGATCTCAGACATAAACAAATAATCACAATCTACTTCAGCTGAAAAGAGATTTCCCTTTACACAGAGGGGAGTCCTACTGTCTTGTTCAAAGCACAGGGAAGGTTTTTTTGCCACACACACAAAGAAAAGAATCTGAACCCTTCATTTTTCTTTCTGAGTCCCACAAAGTCTGCAGGGGGATGTTAGATCAAGTGCAGCGTGTAATACCCTGCACTTCCAACTCCCATCCTAGCTCTGTAGATTCTAGTTCATGCTTGTTCCTAAGGCAACATTCCCAGGCTCAGATGTCACCTGTCTTTAACATTACTCAAGGGTGGTCTGTTGGTATCTGGTTAATCCAAGCCAAATCATAGAAAGTATAAGCTGCCTTGCCTTATCTAACATTACTACCCAAACCAAACACTCTACAAGCCAGCATGAAGATCATCTTCTTAAAGGAATTGCCTTTCAATTTTTAGAATGTTTCAAATTGTTCTAGACGAATACTAGTTCAAAATAAAAATAAAGGTGTTGGCTGATTGCAAATGCTGCAAATCCTCTTCCTCTGGCTATAGTATAATTTTAATACCTTTGCTTATGGGCAAAATAAAGTGTGTTTTAGGATGTGAGCATTTTACTTAATTGACACATTTTATTTTCCACATGTTCTGCAATAACTGTCAAAAGCTAAGACTAGTCTTTTGCTATGGGATTAATCATTGTTAAACACTAAACTGTAAGAACATAAAGTAACTTGTCAAACATTGACAAGCTTTATAGGTTTAGCAGACATTACCACAGAATCAGTGCTTACGCCATCTTTAATGGCCACATGTCATTATAAATGTGGTCAAATTTCTGTGCCCAATCTATGACTGATTCATTTTACAAATATATTAAATCCATTAAAGTAGCTTGCTCAGGAGATTGCCAGAAATTAGTTAGCTGACAAATGAGTTAAGAATGAACTTGTTCGTTGAATGTGCTCAAATAAATATGAAGTTACCATGCTCATAAAATCCATTAACTTTAGTACATAGCATTGTTAATCATGGAGCACTTCCAGGATTGCTCATTGTGTGGTCATTGTCCACAGAAAGAAAGAAGATGGAACATCTTCCCTTTCAGCTGCAGGTTTTCAACCTATGCCCACATTCTGAGGATGATCAGATATTTCAGTAGCATGTATAACATAGCCTACCAGAAAACATGTTAAAAATGACATTTAAGGAAATTGTGTTACTTACCTACAGAGTACTGTTACATTTCCCAGGCTGCCAATCATCTTTTATTGGTCAAACGCACACTACAGGTCAGATTTTTAGCTGAGCCGAAAGGTCCATTTACAGCAGATGCTGAAATAAAATGTGTCACATATTTTCCAGGCCAAGAAAAAGGTATGTCAATAACAACATATTTGATGAAAATATCTTGGACAATGATTCCCTTAAAGAATAGGGAGTGCGTGGTTGGAAAATACAGAATTGTAGATACAGAACAAAATATTTGTAACTTTGATGAATAAATGAATCGAAGGAAGAGTCTTGGAGCCATAGAGGCAGATCACAAACATCTTGGTCCCAGAGGAAGCAAGGGCAGCCAAGAGAATTAGTCATCATGTATGGGTGAATGCTGACAGTAAACACGGAAAGAGGGCTCCGCAGTATGCAGAAGCAAGACATCAGCTGTAGCTGAAAGATTCTGCAGGTTCAAAGGGCATGGATCAAACTGCAGTGTAGTGAGAAAAATAAAAGCATGTTTTGCCTAGACCAGTTTGTCTCTGGATATGTTTATCTATGTATAATGCTAAAAAAAATAACTAGAATCCTATGACACACTGGTACATGCTTTGTGTTTAGTATTTAATATTTGCTTCTGAAAAGTTAACCCATACAAGCCAAAATTTAGAGTCAAGGGGTTCTCAAATCCCAGAGGGTATTGACAGTCCCAAGTGCCAGTAGCTGGGTCATGGGTTGTCAGCTCTCAGGCAAGTTGCCTCCAAGGATGTGCCTTCTGTCCCTGATGAAGGGCTGTAGGTGCAGGGCAATCTGGTTTGAGAGCAATCACAGCAGCCTGCAAGATGTCTAACCAGGGATGACTTGGTTATAGTTCTCACAGGGTCCTAATATCTCCAGGTGCCTTTAACACATTGCACGCAGGGAAGAAAACGAAAGGCAAAGGCTTAGCCTTATATTACAGTAAGAACACAGGATTGCCTCAGAGATTAATACAGTGGGTGCCCTTTCATATGTCATTAAATCAATTCTCCACAAATCAATTCTCATTGAAATTACATTCATCGAGCCTTCCGTGCATCGTGCTCTGAGCGATAATCCTATTTGCTGCTGTTCTCACTGACCCCTGGGATAATAACACTTTCTTTGCTTGCTCTGCACATCTCTTGATAGTAATGAGTTGCCCTGCACGTGTGCACTTTTAAATTCAGGGTTAATAAGGCAATCACTTGTTTATTAGAGACGATCACATTTGCTCCTCTTGCTTGATGTTGTAATATGGCATATTTCAAGAGAAAAATTTTGTTTTCTGGGAATAGATGGACTTTCAGCATGTTCAAAAGTTATGAATCACATATATCACATATATTTCCCAGTTTTGGTTCACCAAGGCCACAAGGAAGGGACCATGTGGTTTGGGATTTTTTTCCCCCCAGATCCAGAAGGTTTACTATGTGGTGAAGATTGTGCTTTTCAGGTTAACATACAGAAAACTGCATTGAGGAGACAGAGAAAGCACAGGTTAATATTTTATTGGACAGAAAGGATCATTTCTGTGTACTGCTGGTTTATGGATGTGAGACATCAGCATTTACATGATAGGTCAAAAGTATGTTGAGAACAATACATAAACAACCAGTATGGGCAATTTTTAAGTTACAACAGGTGTCCTGCCCTATGAATCTTAACACTGAAGGATTTTCTGTGCTGTCTTATAATTGTGTCAACTGATTTTAAACATACACTTTGTTTTGAGTTCCCTTTAGTAACGACAAATCTTTTACAGTCTCCTATCTTAAGTTGTCAACCTTATAAAACCGACTCAGAAAACAAGTGATCATTAGTGTAAAACGTTCTTTTCCTCAGAGGAACCTGAGAAATCGGAAGACAGAATTGACCACTTTCATTATATGAAAGTTCGTCCCTCTCCTTGATAGCTATTTTCTAGTAAAACACGGAACATACAGTAGTAATACTTGCCTTTAGTAAATGGCTTTTTCCGAGTGTGAGCTCAGTTCAGCTGGACACTGAATCAGCCATGTAGAAACAGTTCCCAAAGTCCCTAATCTTTGTCCTGAAAGGCAGAAAAACATGCAAAGTGGTCCTCATCCCATGTACCTGGATCACAGATTAGGGCAATCCTTGCTCAGAAAAGATTTTATTTTTCTTTACTGTCTTTTCTGGAACAACCCAGAAATCAGTCCTTATTCATAACTATAAAGAACTATATGCATATAAATAATGTAATATTATTAATCTTTTTACTGACTTAAGCAGTTTACATAATATTATTTCTAACAGTGTAAAAATGCTATCTTATTTAAATTCTATCTATATAGTTAAATATATATAGGAAAAAGTCTAGACTGATTAGTTTTGAATTTCACAAATCTGCTTAGAGCTTTAACAGAAACATTAAGCAATCATCAAGAGAAAATGAAATAATTTTTCTAAAAACAATCACGTTCCTCTGACTCATTTAAAGAGCAAAATTAAAACTTTTTTTTAAAATTACTGGAACAGGCTCCCACACATCAACAAAGTAAGTAGCAAAAGATAATATTTTTCCTGTATTTCAGTGGTTAAAGATTATTTCACTACAAAATATATAATTTTAAATGTAATTTTATCATTAGTAAATTCATAACTATCACTTCCTCCTGCTCTTCTGAAAGACACCATAGAAGAACTGAAATGGTCTGTCTGCAATGGGAGACTAAAAAGCTACATAAAAAGATAAAAAGTAAAAGCTATTACTCAAGCAAAATTTCATCTGAGATTATTTGAAGCTGTCCCTAAAATAAAAATCACCTTACTTGAAAATCCTGTGAAAGAAATGAACAGACTCGTCAGAATTTTTGGCATGTGCATTATATTCATTCATGCAATAGGAAATACCATGGAAATGTAAGTCCATATCTAAGCGCAAATCTACAAAATAACACCATTAGTTTAGTCCGTGTATAATTTCTCCTTTTCACTGACTCTTGTCAGGGGGCCAGTTAGGTTTGGAGGTCCATCTTTAAGGTTGTATTTTTGTAAATCATATTGCAGTATCAGGATTGATTTTCTGATAAAAGGTTTTTCCTAGTGTGTAGCAAATGGTATTTGTATTTCATTGTCAATCAAAATATTCATCAGTGACAAAATGAGATATTATTTCTATGCAGAAAGGAGAAGGCATATATTTTTACACTGAAATTTTAGGTACTTAGTAATTTTGGCAGCATATTTTTTCTTTATACAACAGTATCATGTTCATATAACTCACAAGATTCAGTAAATGCAACAGTACAGGTCTCTAACTTATTTAACTAAGGGGTGTCGCTTACAAATCTTAATGGAAAATATTTTATACTTATTCCAGAACAAAAAATTTCAACATGAAACTCAGTATTCATGGTGAGAGCTCAGAGAATATTTTGTTCCATTTGGATCATAAGGGATCATATCCCAGCCTTCATTAGCATAGCCCCAAAAAAATTTGTATACTACCCAAAACATCCACCCAAAATAAACAGAATTCAAGCCTAAATAATCATACCTTTCTTTATTTTATAACATTTGGTCAGAATTAAATTTTCCCTCACAGCACAGCAGAACACAAGCTTTATTGATAACTCATCATAAACACAGTGACCCACTGATTCTTACATTGGTTTTATATAAATGAATTGCTGTACAGTTGCTATGTCTTTACTGCTGCTTGATGATAAAGACTTCAGCTTGGAAGAGACACTTTTAATAAGTGATTGTCTACAAAACATCACTCAGTCTTTGGAAATCCAAGCATAAAGAACGCTGGAATAAATGAGAGTTAAACATCACCACAAGCCAAGCTCTAACCTTCTTCCTCAGTTTCCACTCAGCCTTCATTTAGACAGGCTTCTCCTGAAGACAGTAGAATTCAGAAATGATTCATTACCTACAGCTCAGTGTGTGGCTTAATTTCAGGTGTCTGCAGGACAGTTAGACTTGCATTGCTTTCTTCCTCGCATTGGATTTTTTCAGGTTTTCCGTATTAAATAACATTAAGTTTTCTCAAGAATGTTGCACATTTCAGTCTGAGAGAGCTCACATTTTCACCAAACGCATTAATTTATACTGAAAACAGCAAAGCTGCATAAGACACCTTCAACTCCACCACAACCTTGATTCTGTGAAGCAGGAGGGTCAGCCTCAGTACCTCCCACTCCTTAGGTCACAGGACTCCATCCTACAGGTCTGCTGCCAGAGCCAGAACAGATGTCTGCTAATAACGACGGGTCCAAGAGCTAATCGGACGTGTCACTCACCAAGGATGCAACAGGATTTTTCCTGGTATGTACAGTGACTGTTTCCATGAAGAGTCAAGGTGTCAACAGGGCAAACTTCTGGGAGAACACAGCCAAGTCAAACAGGTGGCAATTACTGAAAAAATGGTGAATTCTTTTCCAAATCAGCAGAGACAGGTATGTCTCCAAGAATACTCCCGTTAGCCTATCCAAGTGAAATGAGGGAGACTTATATGGAAACATCTGCTGACTGTTGGCTGCTGACTGCAGACTGATGTCTGCAAACATCCCTGACTTGGAGATGATACCCGTGTGCAGGTCTTCTTCAGCTCATCTTTTTGGCTGTCCTTAGGTGGATTTCTCTACTGGAACTGTCCCAGCCTGCAGAAACAATTTCAGGTGTGGTGCAAGACAGATTTAAGTCTCAGATTCCAGCATCCTGTGCTCAGAGCTCTGAGCTACAGATTCATTCCCTTTGGCCTTAACACTATTTAATTACTTGTGCAGTTCTAAAAATAATGGCATCGGAAAAAGTTGAGAGACTTTCACAAACATATCTGAGACTTTGGTGGTTTATCGATGTAGGACTAGTAGGAAATAGGTGTAAAAAAGGGAATAACGTGGTTTTGAACTGGAATTACCTAGAGGCAAAACAAGAGATCTATTTTATCGACTGCTCTGATGTGGCTAACTTTTTTACACACTGTTTCTTTCTCTCGTGTTTGTCAAAACACTTCAGTTTCATGCTTTTTCTTCTTTAGACTCATTCTGTCTAGTTCATTTTCTTCACTGAACACTTCGTTCTTTTGAATTTCTGTGTGGCATACCTAATACCTCCTGTGCGCTGTGTGGTGATGGAGAGGACCTCAGTTAAGACAGAGGCTTCTACTAGCCAACAAAGAAATCTGAAATAATAATAGCAAAAGATTCAAGCTCTCCACAGTTAAGTATCTCTCTGACAATGGTGCAAAAGCCATTAATTGCTGTAAGATGTTTGCATCCTTGGCTCCTTCTGACTTCAGTGAGGGCTACAGGAACTCAGACACGTGTAGATGAGGTATTGAATTCCTATTTCTTCAGAAACTGTACTCAATTTCTTCAGTCACCTTTAGGGTATATGGGAAGAAACCTGCAATTTAAAGGTCAAAGATGGAACAAATCTAACCACTAGTAGGCAGTAGTTCTGGCACAACAATGGATGAAAATAAGTTTTTTGTAGTTTGTTGTAGGTTTTTTGTAAGAAAAGCTTACCAGATAACAAAATGCTGTGTGAAAATTGCTTCAACCACATCTTTCTTATACTAGTATTACATCCAATACAGAAATCAGCTAAAAGTCTAAGCTACACCGTACCATTTTTTTCCCTTCTGTTATTGCTCTCACTACTCAACAGGTCAGTTACAGATTTCACCTCATTGAACCAGCTGCAAGATTGTTGACATCTATAAAGCACCACTTATCTCCATTTCTGTCAAAACTGCAAAGTCACACTTGCCCAAGTTCTAAAAGAGATTATTCATAAAAAATCTATTGATCTGTTCATAACCATTTTAGCTGAAAGACCACTTCATAAAAGGAACCTCTGCTGTCTGCAAATTTATAAACCCATAGTAATGAGATGTTTGAACTGCATGAGGGACA
Source organism: Opisthocomus hoazin (assembly GCF_030867145.1). NCBI lineage: Eukaryota > Metazoa > Chordata > Aves > Opisthocomiformes > Opisthocomidae > Opisthocomus > Opisthocomus hoazin. The sequence goes on from NC_134421.1 coordinate 27,400,721, forward strand.
ACCAATGTCTTTTTATGAACCCATTATTTGAAGCTTCTGTACTTTAATGTGGTATCCAGAATGGAATGAAATGGTTTCATTTTATTTTTCTTACTTAAAACTTTCCACTTATCTGTGCAACAGGGAGACTGAAATCATGGATTTCCTTACACATCCCACAAAGTGAAGCCACTAGCACAACCAACATCTTCCTTCTTTAGCTGAAAAAACATATATATCACGTCTGTATATTGCAAAGTCTATTTTCAGCTAAAGTATTTCAGCAAAATCTCATGCCGAGTTCAGTATCTTTATATATTCCTTTACATCTTGCATACCATTTCTTGGAATAGTCAGATGTTATTTTTAAATTGTTGACATGTATTTTGAAATCCGTGCATAAGACAAAGTGGTCCCATCAGAAAGCTTTCAGTCACTCTATTACTCTTTCCACAGAAGAGAAGTCACCGCCTGAAAAATGTGGGTAGCCTCTACAAAGAGTATCTCTTAGTTTGCTGAGAGGGCACAGTTAAAGCCCCACATACCTTTGCCAGGCTCCTATAGGAGTGAACAGGGGTGAACAGGAATCCTGCTGTATTAGCAGTTTCATCTCCAACCCACAGCACTGTCAACAGCATATGGGGCAAGGTTTCAAAAGCAGATGAGGTCCCAATGGTTTATGAGGTTAACCTATGCATAGATGCTTGTATGATGGGCTGATGCTAAAGGGTAAGAATCTGTTCTGTGCCAGCAGAAAGAGTGCCTGGAGATGGAGGGTGGAGGGGGGAATGTTCTTAGAGGGAATGGATCTGGAAACACTGCTCACAACAGCAAATCCCTGCATGACCTGATCACCATAGGCTTTTTAGAAAGGTGTGACCATTCAGGGCTTAGCAGTTGAAATCTTTACCGCTGATAACTGAGGTTTCAATAGCTTGCAGTCCTGAACAATTTCTCCTCTGATTTTGGGATGCCAGGTGCAATCTGTATATAATGTATTAAATTTGGCCCAGTATATTTTAGATCTAAGTACATTTACATGTGAAATAGCAGTCTGTCAATAGAAGAGTTTGCATCCAGTTACAATGAGAGAATAAATGTTGTTTTTTTAATCACACCTAATCTGGCAACCTAATAGCTAAAAGTCTGCTGCAAACTAGAACTACGACTCAAATAAAGAAAAGGCAGTTAATAATTTCTGATATGGGAAATATCCACAGCTGTTTCACTGAGAAGGAATGAAGGATGAAGGACAGAAGCGAATAAGGAAGAGAGGCAGATGGCATTCAGTGGAGAATGATTATGGTGTGACCCTTCCTTCTACTTCTCCTTTCTATGTTGTCCAGCTTGATATCTTGAGAAATGATTTCTGACAACACAGGATGGTGGACATTTTCTTAGATGTCACTAGACTCAGATTATACTTTGTTTGCTGTGAAGGATATTAGTTTGAAGAGCTGTGGTTTAGCACTGCACACTGCAAGAAAAGCAATGTACATTTGGAGGATTTCTATGGCGCTTGTGATATTTGCTTGTTGAAATGTTCCATTTGCCTCAAGATTATTCTTCTCCTGTCAGCATTTAGTGAAGAAAACAAGGGAGGAACCACCCTTGAGTTAAATAGAAGTCTCTAATAGTCCCAGGATAGGTGCTAATTGGATGTCATGTATTTTGGTTCAATTATTCTACTCAACATCAATTCTGTGTACATATAATGAAAATACAGAAAGCCAAGGAAATACAGAGAGAAGAATTAAAAAATAAAAAAATTACCAACAGGAATGACAGCAACCATTAAAAAAAGAAATATACTTTCTTACTAATTTCTCTCCCTTGTTCACCCTTTTTCTTTTTCATTCTGCTGTAGTTTATTTATCTCTTACTGACTTATCTTCCTTGACTAACAAGCAGATTCATCCCCTCTCTTGCACATTAGCTTTGATAAAAGTCACTTGTAAAAACCAAATAACTATACCACATTCATAAGTGCTATTAAAGGATAAATCACTCTTTCACATGCGTAAAGCTATCAGGAATTATGTTTTCATATCTTTGGCTTAATCCACGCTTAGCTTTCAGTCTGTGAGATCCCTGAAAGAGCAAGAGAATGAAGGTTTTCCTGCTGATGCCAGGATTTCCATGTAGCACCTCACCATTCTGCAGTTCCCAAGACAGTTCCACCATCAAGTCTGCCAGGCAGCCTGAAAATTCTGAAAGCAGCGCATATCTTGCCTGCCAGAAGTCAAGATTATACTTTAATCACAGCTGTTAGGCTTCCTCTTTCCCCATTCTTCCCTCTTCCATGATATATTTCTTCACTGAGTAACTTTAAACATCTGATTACCATTTGTGAGGATTCTGCTTCTGCAAATGGGTTAGTCCACCGCAACCAGTCACCACTGGTGTAGTCAGAAGGGAAACTTAGTTATTGCAGTTGTGTGTTATTATGTGTTAGCTGAAATGACTGCACGTCTTCTACTCCAGTTTTACGACCTTGTTGGTACAATAGCTAGAAATCTTGATGTGCTTTCTCTGGAAAGGTGGCAATAAGATTCAAGAAGTTAATGCAAAGAGTGGTTTTATCGCAAAAGGCACATGAGTTAGAATAGTTCCAAAGTAGAGTGTTACCAGCAACTCCAGTGATTAGTGGGGCGAATTCCCAACATATCAACATGTGGGAGCTCTAATGCTGCAGTGGCAGCTTCACAGCTGCCTACCTGATAGTCTGTGATTTATTGGAATGTTCCCGTCTCTACAGTCCCATCATCAACCCAATGACCGCAGCTTTTTTCTTGTGAGTTTGGACTGAAATGGAAAAGAAGGAGAAAAGGAGACAAAGTTTATTGGCAAGTGTAGTCAGTAAAAATATCAGCGCGTTGATGGTTTTGTTGTTGGCGGGTTTTTTTTACACTTTTGACTTACAAGAAAGTCTCAGAAAAGTCCAACTATTGCCAACTTGGATGCATTTGCTGAAATGTTTATGAGATTTATGAATTGAGCTTCTGGCCTTTGTCATTCATTTTTCAAACCAAATCAAGTGGTATTTCACAGACAGTAAGTGCAAAAGTGAAAAGGGCCATCTTGTAAGGATTTCTCCTGCAAGGTTTTTCATTCCTTTTCTTCCCCTTTTTAGGCCAAGACTAGTTGTGCTCAGAGTTGGGAAACCAAGAGGAATATGAAAATGACGATCAGAACTGGCTTAACAAAAGGGTTCCTCTTCTTCCTTGGATATAGCATAAATGTTTATCAGACTGTATCACCAACTCTTTCGGTGCAGAAAAGGGAAGTAAGAACTCATTGTCTTCCCCAGGAAGAAGCAGCCAAGCTGACATGTCAAGGCTCCTTCTCAGGCGCTGGAGTCCTACCCTCTCATGGAGATGATCCTCCCCATTCATGCTGGATGACAGAGGAATCAGCTGGTCTGAAACCAGCACATAAATAGTTTTTCCATTTTCCATCAGCCTCTCATGGAAGGCTAGGAAATTGTCTGGATCTCCACAACCTTCTAGAAGTACCTGAACAGTCAGAAAGAAATTATCTAGCGGTGTGGCACAAGCAGCAGATTTTTCTCTTGATGGGTGTAGGGAGGAGATAATAGTAAACCTGAATGAAAGAAGTTTCCCTGTAGATACAACTGTTTTCCATATACTTTTGTATTAATGCAAGCTATTTGCTTAGATTTGAGGATATACAGTCCTGTAACACAGCAAACACTAAATTGTCATTGCTACCAACAGGCCACAGACTTTTTACTTGCTGAGTAAGGGCTCAGGGCTAGGGTTTGTTTTGATTTTGTAATTTAATCCAACAAAATCTTGGAGAATGCAGTCAGCCCGTCTGTTCTTTCTAACATGGCAATTGTGTGGGGAGCCCTTCTGGGAGTGCTTTTGGGGGTACAAGTCTACAGCCATCACAGAAGTCCAGAACATGTTCTTACTGCACTAGCAAGATTCTCACTTAAAGTACCTTCCTTCTGAGCAACCTAGGCTGTTAAAATTTAGTGTAGCAAATCAGTGGAGAAGGCAGGCAATGAGCTCTGATCTGGCTACGACAAAGACTGCGTGCCAGATTCATTAGCTTTTCCCAAAACTCTGTAATGTTATCTCTCTACTACAGTATTCACACAAATCCAGGCCAGAAACAGAGTCCCAATATACCCTCAGAATGTAAAAAACACCTACTAATTATGAAATTTCTGTAGGAACGCCTGGTAGCTTTCAAGACATGCACTCTCTGAAGCAAGAGGGGGCTGCTCTGTAAGGGAAGGTTAGATGGGACCCAGGAGTGACAATAAGGCAAGGTGTTCTCCTTGCCATTCCCACTCTAGCCAAACAAGCAGAGGAGAGTAGGTTTGGTGATGATGACGGGGGCTGGTCACAGCCCTAGCGAGGATGCAGCGCTCAGGCCAGGCCAGGGAGACAGTTCACAGAATCACAGAATCACAGAATAGTAGGGGTTGGAAGGGACCTCTGTGGGTCATCTAGTCCAACCCTCCTGCCGAAGCAGGGTCACCTACAGCAGGCTGCACAGGACCTTGTCCAGGAGGGTCTTGAATATCTCCGGAGAAGGAGACTCCACAACCTCCCTGGGCAGCCTGTTCCAGTGCTCCGTCACACTCAGAGGGAAGAAGTTCTTCCTCATGTTCAGACAGAACTTCCTGTGCTTCAGATTGTGCCCATTGCCCCTTGTCCTGTCACTGGGCACCACTGAAAAGAGTTTGGCCCCATCCTCCTGACACCCACCCTTCAGATATTTGTAGGCATTTATAAGGTCCCCTCGCAGCCTTCTCTTCTTCAGGCTGAACAAGCCCAGTTCCCTCAACCTCTCCTCGTAGGGGAGATGCTCCAGTCCCCTCACCATCCTCGTAGCCCTCCGCTGGACTCTCTCCAGTAGCTCTTCATCTTTCTTGAACTGGGGAGCCCAGAACTGGACACAGTACTCCAGATGAGGCCTCACTAGGGCAGTGTAGAGGGGAAGGAGAACCTCCCTCGTCGTGCTGGCCACACTCTTCTTGATGCACCCCAGGATCCCATTGGCTTTCTTGGCAGCCAGGGCACACTGCTGGCTCATGGTTAACCTGTCGTCCACCAGGACACCCAGGTCCCTCTCCACAGAGCTGCTCTCCAGCAGGTCCACCCCAAGCCTGTACTGGTGCATGAGGTTGTTCCTCCCCAGGTGCAGGACCCTGCACTTGCCCTTGTTGAACCTCATCAATTTCCTCTCTGCCCAGCTTTCCAGCCTATCCAGGTCACGCTGAATGGCAGCACAGCCTTCTGGTGTATCTACCACACCTCCCAGTTTGGTGTCATCAGCAAACTTGCTGAGGGTACATTCTAACTCTTCATCCAGGTCGTTGATGAAGAAGTTAAACAAGACTGGGCCCAGTACTGACCCCTGGGGGACACCACTTGTCACCAGCCTCCAACTAGACTCAGCGCCGCTGATGACAACCCTCTGAGTTCTGCCATTCAGCCAGTTCTCTATCCACTTCACTGACCACTCATCCAGCCCACACTTCCTCAGCTTCCCTAGGAGGATATCATGGGAGACTGTCTCAAAAGCCTTGCTGAAGTCAAGGTAGACAACATCCACGGCTCTCCCTTCATCTATCCAGCCAGTCATGTCATTGTAGAAAGCTATCAGATTGGTCAGGCATGATTTCCCCTTGGTGAATCCATGCTGACTACTCCTGATAACCTTCTTTTCTTCCACTTGCTTGATGATGGCCTCCAGGATAAGCTGCTCCATCACGTTTCCTGGGATGGAGGTGAGGCTGACCGGCCTGTAGTTCCCTGGGTCCTCCTTCTTGCCCTTTTTGAAGATTGGAGTGACACTGGCCTTTCTCCAGTCCTTGGGCACCTCTCCTGTCCTCCAGGACCTCTCAAAGATGATGGAGAGTGGCTCAGCAATGACATCCGCCAGCTCCCTCAGCACTCGTGGGTGCATTCCATCGGGGCCCATGGATTTGTGGACATCCAGATCACTTAAGCGATCCCTCACAGAATCCTCCTCGACCAAGGGAAAGTCGTCCTCTTTGTAGGCTTCTTCTCTTACCTCCGGGGCCTGGGATTCCTGAGGGCCAGTCTTAGCACTGAAGACTGAAGCAAAGAAAGCATTTAGTAGCTCTGCCTTCTCCGCATCCTCCGTCACCAGGACACCCGCCTCATTCAGCAGCGGCCCCACGTTGTCCCTAGCCTTCCTTTTGCTGCTGATGTAGTTGAAGAAGCCCTTCTTGTTGTTTTTGACATCCCTTGCCAGCTTCAATTCCAGGTGAGCCTTGGCCTTCCTCGTCGCATCCGTGCAAGCTCTCACCACGTTTCTGTACTCTTCCCAAGTGGCCTGTCCCTCTTTCCACATTCCATGGACCTTTCTCTTCTGCCTGATCTCTGCTAGAGGCTCCTTGTTTAACCATGCAGGTCTCCTGCCTCCTTTGCTCAATTTCTTTCTCAGGGGGATGCATTGCTCCTGTGCATGGAAGAAGTGTTGTTTAAAGAGTGACCAGCACTCATGGACCCCCCTGCCTTCGAGAGCCCTGGCCCACGGGATTCCTCCCAGTAGCTCCTTGAAGAGGGCAAAGTCAGCCCTCCTGAGGTCCAGGGTTTTGATCCTGCTTATCGCCCTGCTTCCTCCACACAGGATCCTGAACTCAACCATTTCATGGTCACTGCAGCCGAGTCTACCTCCAACCTTCACATCCTCCACCAGTCCCTCCTTGTTTGTTAACACGAGGTCCAGCAGCGCGCCTTTCCTTGTTGGTTCCTCCACCACTTGCATCAGAAAGTTATCATCGATGCTCTGTAGGAACCTCCTGGATTGCGCCTGCCTGGCTGTATGGTCTTCCCAGCTGATGTCAGGGTGGTTGAAGTCCCCCATGAGAACCAGGGCCTGTGACTGTGAGGCTGCTTGCAGCTGCCTGTAGAAGGCCTCATCAACCTCCTCCTCCTGGTCAGGTGGCCTGTAGTATACACCCACCGTAATGTCACCCGTGTGAGCCTGTCCCTTAATTCTAACCCACAAGCTTTCAACTCGTTCCTCATTTGCCCCCGGGCCAAGCTCAATGCATTCCAGTTGCTCCCTCACATATAGAGCAACTCCACCACCTCTCCTTGTTGGTCTGTCTTTCCTAAAGAGTCTGTAGCCATCTATGACAGCATGCCAGTCATGCGAGTTGTCCCACCACGTTTCTGTGATGGCGACCAAGTCGTAGCCGTCCTGCTGTATAATGGCTTCCAGCTCCTCCTGTTTATTGCCCATTCTACGTGCATTGGTGTAAACACACTTGAGCTGGGCTGTCAATCTCACCCCTGGCCTTGGCACTCCAAGCCTAGGCTCATCCCTAGTGAGGTGGGCGATGTCCCCTTCCCCCTTCGAACCTAGTTTAAAGCCCTCTCAATGAGCCCTGACAGCTCGTGGCCAAGAATTCTTTTTCCCCTTTGTGATAGCTGAGTTCCACTTGTTGCCAGCAGGCCCGGTGCTGTGTACACCTCCCCGTGATCAAAGAAGCCAAAATTTGACCGATGGCAGCAGTCCCTGAGCCACCTGTTAACCAGGTGAGTTTTCCTGCCCCTTTCAGTGCTGTCCCCTGCCACTGATGGGATGGAGGAAAACACCACCTGCGCCCCTGATCCCTCAACCAGTCGCCCCAGTGCCCTGAAGTCCCTTTTGATGGCCTTGGAACTTCTTTCTGCTATCTCGTCCCCTCCAACCTGCATTACCAAGAGGGGGTAATAATCAGAAAGCCGCACCAGACCAGGGAGTTTCTTCGCAACATCCCTAACCCGGGCCCCAGGGAGGCAGCAGACTTCCCTGTGGGATGGGTCCGGTCGGCAGATCGGGCCCTCTGTTCCCCTCAGAAGGGAATCACCTATGACAATGACCCTCCTTTTTTTCTTAGTTGAGGCAGTCGTAATTCTTGGGGCTGTCTGACTCGTTCTAGGCAACCCCTTGGATGGAGCCTCACCTTCACCCACATCCTCTGTGGCCAGTCCCTCACATTCCAGAGCCCCATACCTGTTGCTTAAGGGTAATGGGGCAGGTGAGGGAGGCCGGGAGGGGATTCGCTTGCCACCCCGAGCAGGGACCCGTTTCCATTCCCCCCGTCTCTTAGGCCCCCTCTTTCTGCTCGGTGGCAAGAGGGTTGGGGGTTCTCTGCTTTCTGTGGAGCCGCCTCCTGCTGCCTTTGCCTCAGGGAGGGCAGGGTGCGGCTCCACGAGTCGATCTCCCTCTCACACTCCCGGATGCTCCTCAGCCTCTCCACTTCCTCTTTCAGCTCTGCCACCAGGCTGAGCAGGTCATTCACCTGCTCGCACCGAACACATGCGTTGTCTCTGCTGTCCTCCGGTACGAGCGCCAGGCTCAGGCACTCCCTGCAGCCAGAGACCTGGACACCCGCGTTCTTGCGTGGGGCCTCCGTCTGGGTCCCCACACTCCTTCGAGCAACAGCTTTACCACGGGTGGTAACCATGGCTAGAATATCTCCTGGAAGAGCGATGCCCACTACTTGAGTTGCCAGAAGGGGCGGCTGTACCCTGCCAGTCGCCTTCCCCGCTCGCCCTGCCCGCGCGAACTGCTGCGCCGCCTCTGTTCGCCCGCGCTCCCTGGGGGCTGCTCTTATCCGTGAGGGGGTTTGGCCGCTGTCACACTCGACTCCGCCCCCGCTGAGTCAGAGCTGCTGCTCGTTGGCACTTCCCGCTTTCCCGCTGAGGGGGGGGGCTGGGGTCTCCTCTCTCTCTCTCTCTCTCTCTCTCGGCGCTTTTTGCCGCCTCGCCGCTGCGGTTTTGCCATCGGAGAAAGGGTCCCTCGGCGCGAGCCTCTGCTCCAGAAACCTTCACCTTCAGTAGCTTCGCCGAAATGTTCAGGAAGGACAGGTCAGGCCAGCCAGATGCAAAGCACAGACACGTGCACAGGCACAGCTGCAACCTAGCTCAGGCAGGGACCAAGGATGTAATTCATCATCCAAACAAGAGGAGGCTCCCCTCAGCTCTTCTCACTACCTCTGTGTTTTCCCAGCAGTAAGATCCAAGGTCACACAGCTACACCATAGCAAGCGTGGCCTTGAGCACCGGCAGCAATACCGTTAGGAGGGGGATAGACTTAACACACTGAGACGCAATTTGTTTTGTCCTCAGTGAGGAAATGCACAAAGATCATTCTGCCAGGAACTTGATGGTGACAGACATGACTTTCTTTGTTTTCCCAAGCATTTCTCAATCCTTTTGTTCCTATGACTCTGCAATCTATATAGTTATAAAGCAGATCATCATTGAAAATACGTGAGCACAGCTCACCCACCTATACAGATGGACATGGAAGTACTGATTTCAGTCAACACCTTTGATAGCAAAAGCTAAGTAAAACACTCTGGAAACTTTGGTGATACTATCAGTGTATTGGCCAGCACCTGTTTTCACAGAAACAACTTGTTGGCATCTTCCTTGTAAGAACTAATGTTTCTTTCTGTACTGCAGAATAACCAGTAGCTATGAAGTATTCATCAGAAGGTTGGAAGGTCAGGCTTAGCTTGATTAAACCCCTAAAATATGAATGTTTATCCCAAGCTCATACAAAGCTCCAGAGTCAGCAAAATTTGGCAGGAAAATGCACAATACAATTCCAATTCTGGCTGCTTCCCAGAATTGTAGAAATATGCAAAACTGACAGTTAAGAAAGGGAAATTCTACATTTCAGGACCTGAAAACATCTAGCTTTATTACTGGTGGAAATGTATATATAAGGGAGTCGTTTCATTTAAACCATTTTCATCAGACACTGTGTGTTTAAGTATGGATTTGCATATATGAAACAAGCAGGTAAGATTCAGTGTGTGAATACAAAACCTGAGGGAAATCACTGGGGAAGTAATCTCATTTGTGTGTATATTTTTAATTAAATAAGAAAAAATGAAATTATGTAATAAAATAGTCTTCAACAATAGTTCTTTTGCTAATGTCAAGTATTTTGAGAATTTTATTGCTTCTGAAATGTCCCAAAGGCTTCCATGCTGAGGAAAGACAGGAATATTTAAAAACATCCATTCAGATCCTTTGAAAACAGAATTGCATTTGAAGTCCTCGAGTAGGATTGAAAAAAAATGATTGAGTTTTCCCTTGCATCCAAGGTGCTTTTAAATTTATTTGATATTCACTTGAAAACATGCTTTAAAATCATTCACATAAAATTACAAAAAAACACATCTCTTCAGCAACTGATCATCATAGGTTGATGAAGTTAAGATTATTGTCTATGACACAAACTCAAACTTGACACTTTTCAAGGAAAGTTCAACATGCCACTTGCCCTCAACATTCAAAGATAACTAGCGTATCCACCAGATGTACAATGCTAGACAAGGACTGTAATTCACAGTTTCATTCATCAGGGAAATCAGACTTTTCAAACACTAGGAGAAAGTCTCTCTGAACAGGAGTTTGCCCTTTACAGAGCACTGGTCCATGTCTGTCACGTGAGGAAGTGAGGACTTCTTCTCCCTGAAAAATCACAGACATCTGGAGTCACTGAATTTTATTTCTTCCCTCCCCAAAAAAAAAAATTGTCAGAAATGACCCTTTCAGAATCTTTCAGAAGCTGATAATATTTATCAAAAGCTCCAGAGCAGCGCACATAAAAAAGGAAGGGAAAAAGAAAAAGGAGAAAACAAAAGGGAAAAACAATTTAGAAAGCATTTAGAATAATGCTCTTGGTAGTCTAAGGGAAAATAAAAGAAGCCAGCATGAAATATCCATCTTCCATACTTTTTTTAAAGTAATATCAAGAAAAATCCATAACTCTCTAATTCAACCCCTGAGAAACAAGACACGACTTTAAAAATTATAAATTTGTTCAAGGGCTTTAGGTCTTCTTGTATTTTAACCTACTCCAGACAGAGTGAAAAACAGTCTGAAGTGAATCAGGTTAAAAAGACATATCTGGAGATCAGTTGTCATTTCTGTGTCTTGTTCATCTGACGGACAGTACAACGGGTCCTTGACTGAGTTCTTATATGCTTCAATAGTGATAAAAGACTGAAAATGCAGAGAAAATCAAACAGTCCAATGCCATATTCTCAGACAAAATTCACCAATTAACTCAAACTCATAATTTATAAAATCTGCAATTTTCTATATTTTTGTGACATTTTTACAGTGCAAGCAGTAGATCTGTGGATTTTGGGACATTTTTATTGTCCCAAGGATTTCCTTCTCCAGTACTTCTGAATCTGTATGTTTACTGGTGTTTCTACTACTTATTTTCCAGAAAACTCTGAAACTTACTTCATTTTATGTGACTCTGGATTTTCTTTTTTTATCTCCCTGCTTTCTGAAGCCACATTTATTCAGTTTTCGTCAGTCTTCCTAGTCTTAATGTAATGATAGGGCTTACCCTTACAGTTGTGAATAATGTTAAGGTGAGGCAAAAACATTGCCCCATTCCAATCACACTTACCAGAGCTCCTGACAGAATCTCAGAACTTAGCCTCCACTGCAACAATACACAATTCAATCCATGCTATATTCCCAAACTTGAGTTACATATTCTCCTTGTATTTTAGCAGCTGTAACACTGACACATCATGCCTCCCCTTGCATTTTATGACCGAGGGGGAAAATCTTCCTCCTGGAATCCTTGGTTACTCAAGTCATCAGACTGTTTCACGTAGCTTTCTGTCCTTGAACTTGGCCTCCTGTTTCCATCCAATTGTCCTAAATTTATAGGAGAGGGTTGGACTAGATGACCCACGGAGGTCCCCTCCAACCCCTACTATTCTGTGATTCTGTGATAGGCTTTGGGCAGCTCAACCAAATCAGTCCCCATGTTGCTCTGAAACAAGCCAAGCTCCAGGAATCCCATCCACATGTTTAAGTATTTGTACAACAAAAGGGGAAAGGAGGGAAGAGGAGAGCCTACAGGTTAGCAGGGTTTCCCTTTATGATTCCACAGGGGAAGAAAAGTAACACTCTAATGATCTAAACAGCCCGATGTGTGCTGCCAAGGCCCAGAAGTCAGCACCGAAGCGTTTTGGTCAATATTCCCCACAGCAGCTAAAAAATGCATTTGCCATAAAACAATACTGTGTTATTCACCTAATATGGTCCACAAAAGCAGCCCAGGCCCTTTAGTAGGTGACCATTTTAAATAAGGTACAGCTCTGGAGACTGGTTATTACTATACACTGTACCTTGCAGAACAACTCTATAATAATGATCTACCTGAGAAAAAATACTTTGCATGTACTCCTTTTCTCTGGTGTCAGAAACCTAATTACCACAACATCAAGGTATTTTAGAACGTATTTAGTTTTCACTGTAAGCAGAGTAAATGCTTCTATTTTAAATATTATAGGTTTGTTTGGATCAAAAGGGACCTTTAAAGATCACCTAACCCAATCCCCCTGCAGTGAGCAGGGACATCTTCAACTAGACCAGGTTGCTCAGAGACATGTCCAGCCTCGTCTTGAGTGTTTCCAGGGATGGGACATCTAACACCTCTCTTAGCAACCTGTTCCAGTGTTTCACCTCCCTTGTTGTAAAAAATTTCTTCCTGATATCTAGTCTAAATCTACCCTCTTTTAGCTTAAAACTGTTGCAAAAAGCTCTTCTAAAAAGCCTGTCCCCATCTTTCTTATAAGCCCTCTTCAGGTACGGGCAGGCTGCTCTAAGGTCTCCCCACAGCCTTCTCTTCTCTAGGCTGAATAACCCCATCTCTCTCTGTCTTTCCTCACAGGAGAGGTGTTCAATCCCTCGGATCATTTTTGTGGCCCTTCTCTGGATGTGCTGCAACAGGTCCATGTCTTTCCTGTGCTGAAGGCTCCAGAGCTGGATGCAGGACTCCAGGTGTGGTCTCACCAGAGCAGAGTAGAGGGGCAGAATCACCTCCCTTGACCTCCTGGCCATGCTTCTTTTGATACAGCCCAGGATATAGATGGCCTTCTGGGCTGTGAGCTTTGTTAGCTCATGTTCAGCTTTTTGTCCACAAGTACCCTCAAGTCTTTCTCAGCCCAGCTGCTCTCAATCCCTTCATCCCCCAGCCTGTATTGATGCCAGGGGTTGCCCTGACCCAGATGCAGGACCTTGCACTTGCATTTGTGGAACCTCATGAGGTTCACATGGGCCCACTTCTCAAGCTTGTTTAGGTTCCTCTAGGTGGCATCCCATCCCTCAGGCATGTCAACTGCAACGCTCAGCTTACGCTCTGGATGTGACCATCCAACCAATTTCTCATCCACCAAGGAGTCCATCCATCAAATATATATCCCTCCAATTTAGAGAGAAGGATATTGTGGAAGACCATGTCAAAGGCTTTACAGAAGTCCATTTAGATGACATCTGTAGCTCTTCCCTTGTCAGCCGATGTAGTTACTCCATTATAGAAGGCCACTAGTTTGGTCATGCAGGGTTTGCCTCCTTAAGGAGTTTCCATGGTGTTAAACATCAATGAATTTGAATAAAACACTTCTTTTAGAGATAACTGGCAATCAACATAACATTAATATTGCATTTATTAGAATTTAAAAGCAGTACAATATATGCATATTGTTGTATTAAGCCTTGTTAACGACATCAAGAAACATTAATCTGTTAATAGAGAAGACTTCAGTGTATCTCCATCCATCTGAAGCTAGCACTTCTGTTCTCTCTGATGCAGAATACATGTTAAGGAGACAGGAGTCTGATTTTCACCCTTGTTTAAAGACGACCTAGCATCAATATATTGCCCAGCTCAGGGAAGCACAGAACCATGTTAGTGTTGCCTAAAACAGTGCATGCATTCCACCCCACTGCATATTGGCAAGCTGGCTCTATCCCTCACTGCTGCTTTCTGCAGGAGGCACCTACCAGATTGAAGTGATATTTGCTCCCTGTCTGGCATGTCTGCTGCCACCCAGCATCTACTCTGGTGAAATCCTCTTCTGATCAAATGTCATCTTTCCCTACTGAAGACCCAGGAAGTTCTTCAGTGTTCATTGTGAAGTCCCACAGAATTTGGCTCTGGTTTGAGCGGGACTACTCTTCATCTTCAAGCGAAGCACCATGTCTGAAAAGGATGTAATCCAAGGAAGGGTTTGGCTCTATGCATTTCAAGCTTTCTGAAATCAAATCTGATTTAGCAGGAGATGCAAATCTGCTATAACGATTTCCGTGTAACCAACTATTATTCCTGTCACTTAGCCAAGTAGAGAAGATGAGGGTCACTACATTTTCATACAGGGTCTCTTAACTTTCAGTGTTATTAAGACCTTGTGAGTCACTCAAGGTAATGATTTCAAATGTGGGGAAAAATAAAGCAGATAATGGAGCCTGCAGGCATGGAAGAGATTTTATTATCCCTGGGAGACACTATATAGAAATGTCAGACTGGACACCTCCCCAAAAGTGCTGGAACCAGTGTCTTTCTGTGAAAGTGAGTAAATTCTCAAAATAAATTCATTAAACTAACATTTATTTTAATAAAGGCCGGAGCTTTTTTTGGGGGGGAGGAGGAATTCTTATGTGATGTTTGCTCTGGTCATTATCTTTTTGTAGATTAAACTGAATGAAAAGTAATTATATACTGCCTTTAATTTTTGGATCGTAAACGACTATAAAAGTACTATTCACCTAAACTTAGGTGTTACTTCAATTTTGCTTTGGTTTATTTTGCCTTTTAAATATTAGACAAAGAATTTCTAAGAGAAGAAATGTATAATTTCATTTAGGTGTCCTTTTCTGGAAACAAAATCAGTTTCCAGAAGTAGTAGTGTGTAGTAGTGCTTTTGTAAGGCAGCTAGTAGTAGCTTAAATACCCATTAGATTCATCAATTTCAAAGTCAGAAGTCTTAATTAATAAGTTACTAATATAATTATTCATATTACTTTTAGTGACAAATCAAAGGTCAGAATCACCATGTTGACAAGTTTCAACTCATTTGAAATTGTGGGTATGTTTACATATCTAGCAAAAACTGAAATTAACGACATAATCAAAAACACACTTGCCAGCTCAAGAGGTACTTTACTAAAATTAAGTAGAGAAGCCTGTTAGGTACCTGTCAGGATTAACAGCAGAAATTTGACATGATCTGTCATAGCCATGGGCAAAAGCCCCGGGATACTTCTGGTAATCAGTTGGTCTTTGGTCTTTCCTAGTCGGTGTTCCCTATATCTCTGTTCTGCAGGTTCATATTTAGAAATTCTATTAGAGTACACGTTTATCTTTTTTTTTTCCATTAGAAATCTCTTTAATATGCACATAATAGATATGATAAGAATTTTTGTGGTTATTATCAGGAAGTTGGTTTTCTTTTTTATTTCAGAGACATGTAATTTCCCGTCTTCTACCGATCTATCCAGGGGCAAAATGAAGTTCCAAGAAATCCCCACTTCATCACATTTCATTACAGGTCAGGTCTGTGTTCCTAAATTTTATAGGAGACAATATTAGTCACACAGGTCCTTGTACCTGATTGCTTAATATTTTCGTACTTGAGAATTGTACTTGAGCCAGTCATGAACAACCACTGGCAGTTCACCACACTGTTATTTAAAGATGTGAACTGTGTCTCCAAAATCTTGTCTTTACATTTCACATTCAGTTTACTTTTTATTCACTTAAAGGCAGGTAATCTGGCAAGTAGGTTACCAGACTGCTTGTAAAGTTTTTTCTGCTTTTTTTTTTTCTGAATGCTCTGTGCAGGTTTCTGCTTATTTCTCTTTCAGTTTGAGATACCACGTTCGTGTGCATTATGGTTATTTTAGTAGAAACTACATCGACTTGCTGAACATATGCTATTAGGACTGGTTCTGTTCTGCCTGGCTGAGAACATAGGGAGTTTTCTTTCTCATACTGCCAATGCAAGTTGTTAAAAATAAGCCATCTTCTTCAAAAGGCATTTATTTTCTTAATGATACTTTTTTTGTGTGTTAGAAAAGGAGACTGTAAGAGACTGTCTTTTAAAATCATTATATATTGATTCACTTACCTTCACCAATTCATATATAGCCTTCTCCAAATAATATACAGCTGAATATCAAAAGCAATGAAAAGACTGTAGGTTTCTGCACTGCTTTCTTCTCTCCTCTCTGAATTCTCTGGGTGCTAAATGATAAACCCAAGTTAATTTTTATCCACTTACTTAAAAAGTTATCACTCCCTGCTGTCTGCTCCCCCTTCTGCAGAAGGTTACTGTATCCACAGTACCATAGCTTAAAAAAAACATAATGTCCACACCTCCATGTTTTAGTGGGTGCAGAAGAAAACATGACCCTGTGCCACCTGTTGGCAGAGGAACAAAGAACAGAAGGAGATACAACCTTTTAATCATCGCTGAATGGCTCCCTGGACAGCTCTGTGGTGGCCCATCAGGAGCTTCCAGAGCAGCACCAAGCCACTCACAAAGGTGATGGGCAGAAGGATCACCCCAGGTTTCTCTTCAGCTATTTTGTCAGACATTTCCGGTTCCTCATTTATCCAGACTTGTTGTTCATTCCTTTAACGTCACCACTTATATATGCCTTTTCCAAAGTTCAAATAAACATTTGGTTATGTTATTTCTGCAGGTGGATTTCTAGACATCCTCCCATTCCCCACATTCCTTCTTTTGTTCAGGCAGTTGTAGAAGGTTTCTCTATTTGCTTTTATTGTTTTATTTTTCAGCTACAGATTCACTTTTGTGTTAAGTGGTATTTCAGCAAAGAGGACATATATTTCCAAAGCATGATGAGAATTCAAGTTCAGACAGAATGAACTTTTGGAGTCTGTGTCCTACAAGGAGAAGAGATTAAAAGCAATCACGGCCTCAGAGAGTGGAGCACTTTCTGAAGGACTCCTATCTTTGTAGTTAGGAACAACCTACTATGTACCTGATATGCACCAAAGCTAAAGGTATAAAATGGGTTTTAAGCTGATTAGTTTGGAAACAGAAACAGAATGAAAAGCTTATTGTAGGTACATGAAAGAGGCATTGACAAGTTATACATCTTTGTAGCCCTCTGTGTCCCTGACATTTTAGGCTAGACAGAAAATCTCTTTTCAGTTATGAAAAGAATGTAAGTCCCTGAGTGTGCCTGACTATCTTTCCTTTTGGGACATGGACTTGTCACACAGTTGACAGAATTCAAAAAGGGAAACTCAAATTATTAGTTAAATTTTTATGCTTTTTTTTTACTGGGGAAAGCTGCATCCAACCACAAAGAAACTTACATCAACTAGAAACACCAAAAAAATGTGCATTCAAGGAATATGTTGTTTGTACAGAAATATGCTTTCTACCAAAAGAATGAGATTGTGCCAGAAACTTGTTATAATTTCCCAATGTTTTGCAGCATTTGAGGTAAAAATATGCACTTTTTAAGAAATTGCAATCGATACTTCCGCAGTCTGTGTTTGTTTTCTTAAATATGCAAAGTAAGATTAAAAACTATTTTCCTTCTTATTAGTCAAAACCAATAAAGTATAAATAAATACAGAAATTTCTCAGATAATAAGCACCATCAATCTACCGTTTACTTTTCTTTAAAATGTTCTATCTACATGTAGAAACCCTGCTGAAGCGATGGTAGGAACTGTGGTATCTTTTTCCTAAAAACATAGACCTTGCAAAAAAGCCGTAGTGTCCAAGAGTACTTAAGGGGCAAAGTCAGGGATCACTTACACCCATGAAGTTCCATTGAATTCAGACATTAAATAATGTGAGCAAAATCTGCACTTTAAAATTGCTGAAAATGCCTGAGGTCGTCCCTTAAGGAAAAGTACATCCCGTTGCCTGACTGAGAGTACTGATATGGACTTTTTTTTATGAGCAGATCCACTTCAGCAGTTATGGTAATTACACCCACGAAGGTCCCAGTAGGAGTGATGCCAACATTGGTCCAGCTGTTTCACAAAAACACGATGTAAAGTCAGCATTCCCTCGTCCCGTGATCTTTGTGAGACAGAGATCCCAGGTCTCCCACAAACAAATAAGATATTTGTTGTAATGTTACTCTAATTCTACATGAGTAAAAAGAGACCATGAAATACAAATCTATGACTGAAATTAAATCAGGATTTCTGGAGCTGATGCACATTTGAATAGAATTTCATCTGAGAAGATGAAAAAGGGAACTACAGTGCAAGCAAAAATCCTGTGAAGACCAGAGCATAACGAAATGAATCATCAAATATCTCTGCCTCTTTCTGTCCCTAGGACAGATATTTGCGCTGTTAGGGTCTTAGCTTCAAATAAAAAATGAAACCAGGTGCAAAAGCTGAGTATGAACTCTAACTTTCACAGTCTACTGTAGCTTTCACAGTCTGCTGTAGCTTTCACATTCTGCTGCTACACCACATTCAGAAATTCTGTAGACTGAAGCAAGCAGCAGTTAAACACACATGGGAAGTGTCAGTGTCAAAGTTTCTTTTAATACTAGTGACACCATGAAAATGTTGGATAATTTTTTAATTATTTTTTTTAATCTAGTTGAAGACTAGCAATGACTAATGCAGTGGTTTCTTTACTGTTTATTTTTCTAATAAAATACATTGCAGCAATAATAATACATCTTTATCACCTTCATCTAGTTAAATGTTTTTGTACTGACAGGGCCTTATTACATCATAGACTTGCTACACAAAAATATCAGGTAGTAGTAACACCTAGCTGTTTGTTCTTAAGGCAGACATTAACATTGATAAGATTAATAACTCCCATGCAGATTGTTCACACTTGTCAAATCTATTGATTTAGATTGTTGCAGATTCTGAGAAAATACAATTCATTAAAATTAGCTGGTGTTTTTAAGGTTTGCTTAACAAAGGAAAGTGCTAGAACCACATTTCTATTCAAAGAAAACTTAGATTTTTGGAACAAAACTTGACACAGGTGAATTCCATTAGTTCACTGAGTGTAAAGGAAGGAATAAAATAGTAACAGTAATGGGAAAAAACCAAAAGGTCTTGTTTCACAATGCACAATCATGTTGCCTTTGGAACAGAAACACTTTCTAATGAGTCACTTTTACAAAGATGGAAATCAATTCACTTCAGAAGAAACACATAATCTTTGTATAAAATTGGAGGGCATCACAACTTCCATGTAGTATTAGACCAAGTTGTGTGCAATAAAACAAGCAAAGAACTCTGTTGGATAAGTACAAATTAAGATGCTATTTCAGCCAAAGGCTGCAGAGCTGTACACAAAGGCAACCTTTATTCACATCTAGACTGAGCTGTAGTTAGTTCAGATACGGACCTGAACATAGGAAGGATCTGAACATATCTGCTCATATAAGAAAAACTTTGCAGGGCTTTAAGGCTGCCACATTCATTTTTGTCAGTATCAGGTGCTTGAAAAGATACAAATGGCTGAAGTTTTTCTAGGCATTATCTCTGTCTTCAAAGATATCTCTGAGTTTGCATCCAACCCATATGAGGAATATACTGCTATTAAGCAAAGTACTTCCACCTACATTTTAGTCTGACTCCAAGGATATGAATAGAAAACATCATGTACTTTGAGAAAAACACGTTGTCAGTTAACCTACCACAGAAAAAATAAATGAAAAGCCATCACAAATCTACTGAGATATGATTTAAAATCAAGTGGACTTCACTTAGTATTTCATTTTGCATTTTGTATTAAGTTGCAAGGAGCAATATGGAAGAAGCTATTACTCTATAATCCATTTGATTTAGGAGAATACTAAAAGGAGGCACTATTGTATAGGAATAAAAAGTGAAAAAAATTTTATAAAAAAATAAAAATCTTTTTTTGTGGTAGAAAACTCAATAAACAGAATGAATATATGTTTTGTAAATAAACTTTACCATTAATTTTACAAAAAAACACTAATTATATGCTGAGAAATACCCAGAATACTGTGGATAAACAAAGACATTTCCATAAGACTGAAATAGTGCATAATTTGAAGAACACTTCTGTGTTTAACTAAAAGCTCACAACTGTTTTAAAAATCTGCCCTTAACAACACCTTTGTACCAAAACAGCCTCCAAAGCTCAAGAAGATGAAGCAATGTCTCCTGCAGTTTTACAGGTATCTTGCTGAACCTAACTGAGGAAGGCTTTTTATGTGAGGATGTGTAAGGAGAAAGTAAAGAAAAACTTAAGAAGAGAATTACCCTGTGCATGGTGTGTGTGCATGCCTCAATTTATCTGCTGCATAATAGTTTACCCGAGTGCATAAACTAAAGTATGATAGAAAGTGTTAGGGGGAGCAAGTAGAAAACCAATAGATAAATGAGAATATTGAGTTCCTGTTCTTCAGTGGTCTGTCCTACATGTTTCCAAAAAGACTGCAGACTGATTTTGCCAAAGCCAGAGTAAAAGATAGAACAAAATGAATCATCTGAGTGCCCCACCATGAAGAAAAAAAATGAGGGAAGAAGGGTGGCTTATCAGAAAAAGAGACAAGCACAATTTCCTTGGGGTGCTTTTGAGACAGCTGTGCTCGTTTAAACTCTGAGCAGGTGACAAGCTACAGGCAATTGATCTAATAGTTTGAACCCTTCTTCTCTGACTGCTGTGTGCAATCCTGGGTGAGTAGAAAATAGGTCTGTTTGTTCCAAACTTAATCACAGATGCTTGAAAGGTAGGACTTGACAAGCCTAAATTGCAGTTTTGCCTTCGTGTTGATATGAAGGGACAAGATAGAGAGTCTCATTTTAGTGTCTGGTGTAAGAAGCTTAAAGTGATTTCCATGACAGATGGATACATCTGAAGAGCGTATATTCAAGCAGCAGCAAGCTGGGGCTGTGGAAAAGGGGAATAAAGCCCTTTCCTGTGTCTAAAACAAGATGGAAGATGCTGGGGGTGTCTGATCTTTGTGGGACTACACAGGGAATGGAAACCAGTAGACCTTTGATATATAGAAAGGCAAGCAACAGTCTATCATTGGAAAGAGCATCTACAATAAAAAAAGATGAGCCAAAAAATCACATTCTGCAATTACTGAAGACAAAGACAGTTATTGAAGATTAATTTCTCTCAGGAAAACACAAAAATTTCTCTAGAGAAATATTCCCAAGACACTGTTTACCAAACAGAACTTTTGTCAAAAGAAGCATCCTGGCTTGTGTCAAGAACAGTGTGCCCAGCAGGAGTCGGGAGGTGATCGTGCCCCTGTACTCAGCACTGGTGAGGCCGCACCTCAAGTACTGTGTTCAGTTTTGGGCCCCTCACTACAAGAAAGACATTGAGTTGCTAGAATGTGTCCACAGAAGAGTAATGAGGCTGATGAGGGGTCTAGAGAAGAAGTCTTATGAGGAGTGGCTGAGGGAACTGGGGCTGTTTAGTATGGAAAAGAGGAGGCTGAGGGGAGACCTTATTGCTCTCTACAGTTACCTGAAAGGAGACTGTAGTGAGGTAGGTGTTGGTCTCTTCTCCAAGGTAACTAGCGATAGGCAATGGCCTCAAGTTGCTTCAGGGGAGTTTTAGCTTAGATATTAGGAAAAATTTCTTTACTGAAAGAGTGGTCAGACATTGAGATGACCACCAGCAGAGATCAGGCAGAAGAGAAAGGTCCATGGAATGTGGAAAGAGGGGCAGGCCACTTGGGAAGAGTACAGGAACATGGTGAGAGCGTGCATGGAAGCGACGAGGAAGGCCAAGGCCCACTTGGAATTGAAGCTGGCAAGGGATGTCAAAAACAACAAGAAGGGCTTCTTCAACTACATCAGCAGCAAAAGGAAGGCTAGGGACAATGTGAGGCCGGTGCTGAATGAGGTGGGTGTCCTGGTGACGGAAGATGCGGAGAAGGCAGAGCTACTGAATGCCTTCTTTGCTTCAGTCTTCAGTGCTAAGACTGGCCCTCAGGATTCCCAGGCCCCGGAGGTAAGAGAAGAAGCCTACAGAAAGGACGACTTTCCCTTGGTCGAGGAGGACTGTGTGAGGGATAGCTTAAGCGATCTGGATGTCCACAAATCCATGGGCCCCGATGGAATGCACCCACGAGTGCTGAGGGAGCTGGCGGATGTCATTGCTGAGCCACTCTCCATCATCTTTGAGAGGTCCTGGAGGACAGGAGAGGTGCCCGAGGACTGGAGAAAGGCCAATGTCACTCCAATCTTCAAAAAGGGCAAGAAGGAGGACCCAGGGAACTACAGGCCAGTCAGCCTCACCTCCATCCCAGGAAACGTGATGGAGCAGCTTATCCTGGAGGCCATCATCAAGCAAGTGGAAGAAAAGAAGGTTATCAGGAGTAGTCAGCATGGATTCACCAAGGGGAAATCATGCCTGACCAATCTAATAGCTTTCTATGATGACATGACTGGCTGGATAGATGAAGGGAGAGCCGTGGGTGTTGTCTACCTTGACTTCAGCAAGGCTTTTGAGACAGTCTCCCATGATATCCTCCTAGGGAAGCTGAGGAAGTGTGGGCTGGATGAGTGGTTGGTGAAGTGGATTGAGAACTGGCTGAATGGCAGAACTCAGAGGGTTGTCATCAGCGGCGGAGTCTAGTTGGAGGCTGGTGACAAGTGGTGTCCCCCAGGGGTCAGTACTGGGCCCAGTCTTGTTTAACTTCTTCATCAACGACCTGGATGAAGAGTTAGAATGTACCCTCAGCAAGTTTGCTGACGACACCAAACTGGGAGGTGTGGTAGACACACCGGAAGGCTGTGCTGCCATTCAGCGTGACCTGGATAGGATGGAAAGTTGGGCAGAGAGGAAGCTGGTGAAATTCAACAAGGGCAAGTGCAGGGTCCTGCACCTGGGGAGGAACAACCCCATGCACCAGTACAGGCTTGGGGTGGACCTGCTGGAGTGCAGCTCTGTGGAGAGGGACCTGGGTGTCCTGGTGGACGACAGGTTAACCGTGAGCCAGCACTGTGCCGTTGTTACCAAGAAGGCCAATGGGATCCTGGGGTGCATTAAGAAGAGTGTGGCCAGCACGTCAAGGGAGGTTCTCCTCCCCCTCTACTCTGCCCTAGTGAGGCCACATCTGGAGTACTGCATCCAGTTCTCGGCTCCCCAGTTGAAGAAAGATGAGGAGCTACTGGAGAGAGTCCAGCGGAGGACTACAAGGAGGATGAGGGGACTGGAACATCTCTCCTACAAGGAAAGGCTGAAGGAGCTGGGCTTGTTTAGCCTGAAGAAGAGAAGGCTGCGAGGGAACCTTATAAATGCTTATAAATATCTTAAAGGTGGGTGTCAGGAGGATGGGGCAAGACTCCTTTCAGTGGTGCCCAGCGACAGGACAAGGGGCAATGGGCACAAACTGAAGCACAGGAAGTTGTGTCTGAACATGAGGAAGAAATTCTTTACTCTGAGGGTGACGGAGCACTGGAACAGGCTGCCCAGGGAGGTTGTGGAGTCTCCTTCTCTGGAGATATTCAAGACCCGCCTGGACAAGGTCCTGTGCAGCCTGCTGTAGGTGACCCTTCTTTGGCAGGGGGTGCGACTAGATGACCCATAGAGGTCCCTTCCAACCCCTACCATTCTGTGATTCTGTGATTCTGTGATTAGGATAGGTTGCCCAGGGAAGTGGTGGAGTCACCATCCCTGGAGGTGTTAAAAAAACACATAGATGTGGCACTTGGGGATATGGTTTAGTAGGTATGGTGGTGCTGGGCTGCAGTTGGACTGGACGATCTTAGAGGTCTTTTTCAACCCATGATTCTATGATTCTATGAATCCACCAGAGGACTACTTCCTCCATAAAGGAAATATGGGGATCATAATGGGACGCCATTCAGAGAGACCTTGACAGGCTGGAGATGTGGGCCTGTGTGAACCGCACGAAGTTCAACAAGGCCTTGTGCAAGGTCCTGCACACGGGTCGGGGAAATCCCAAACACAAGTACAGGCTGGGCAGAGAGTGGCTCGAGAGCAGCCCTAAAGAGAAGGACTTGGGGGCACCGCTGGATGAGTAGCTCAACATGAACCAGCAATGTGCACTAGCAGCCGAGAAAGCCAACAGTATCCTGGGCTGCATCAAGAGCAGTGTGTCCAGCAGGTCGAGGGAGGCAATTCTGCCCCTTTACTCCACTCTCGTGAGACCCCACCTGGAGTACTGTGTCCAGCTCTGGAGCCCCCAACATAGGAGCAGACAACAACCTCCTGAAGCTGCGGATATAAACGGTATGTTTTGTAGGGAAGGGCCTATAAGTCGTACGCGTGGCCAGGGCTGCTGGTAGATCGCACTGAGACGTCTGGCGTGCAGCATAGTCCTCGTGGGGAAAGGGTACCCTGGTAAGGAAGGGGGGTTTGCTGACTGATAGAGCGGCTGCTAGCGATCTTCAGGGTAGATCGAGCAAACCTGAGGTTACTGCTGCATCCCAGTGTCGGGAGCCAGGACAGACCTGCTAATTTTTGGAAGGGTAAGCAGACCTCCGCACAATTGCATTCGGGTGGTTTTTGTATGAATGCTAACCTGTGCACAATTGTGTTTGGGTGGTTTTGTATAGAAGAAGCAGGAGAAGGGTAAGTGGACCTCCACGCAATTGCGTTCGAGTGATTTTTGTATGAATGCTAACTGTAACTGTGTTTGGGTGGTTTTTGTATGAATGTTAACTGAAGTGATAATGTTATAATTTGAATACCCTGGGATTTTATGTTGAAAGTTTTGTCTTTGTGCGTGTGTATGTGTGGTTGAGATGCAGCATTGCGGTGAAGTGAGTGGGAGTCGCGATCTGCGGTTCCGTAACTCCGCAAGGAGCACGGCCAGAGACGGACAGAGCACCTGGAATAATTATAAAGCTTGTAAATCTTTTAATGTGCAACTTGGGCTGCGGTAGTACCTAACCACTCTCCTAAGTGACGGGGAATGGGAACTGGTTAATTATTAAAGTGGCAGAGCAAAAGAAATCACTCCTTAGGTGGTTTGGGCTCGAACCTTGGGAGTATTTGAATGAGGGGGGGAACTGGATACAAAAGGGAGAAGAGAGATTTTATTTTAAAGGAGCATATGTGACTCCCACAGGGTAGCAGGTAGCCTTAGATTGGGAACAACCTCCAGAAATCCTTATAAGTCCTGGGGTTGGTGGGCAAGCAGGAATAATTCCCTGCTGCTCATGTGGGCTAGCTCTTAGATTATATAAAAGTTGGTACCAAGCTTAGGCCCTGTTGAAGTGTAAATCTTGTGATAAAAAGTGATATTGTGTATCTAGGATGTAAGGAGCGTAGTGTCCTAAGTGCGTTCCCCAGACCCCACGGTTTTATAGTTGGGAAAGAACTCACCAAGAAATTGAGGTAGTGAAGCTGGTGTCTGGAAGGAAAAAATTGATTCCGGAAATTTAGGATGTGTGGGAGAAAGATTGGGAGGAAACTATAACAAATTGTAAGAAGCGATTCACATGGAAACTTATTAAAAGAACAGCAAAAGGCAAGTTAAAGAAGCAAGAAGTCACGAAATGGGTAACAATCAGGAAGGAATTTTAAAAAAGAGTCCTTTAGGCTTTGTGCTCGCTCACTGGAAAGACATTGTTGGGACCGGAGGCATAGAAACTAAAAGGACCCTTATCAAATATTGCAATCAACAGTGGCCTCTATATAAATTGGAAGATGGGGCCAAGTGGCCATTAAATGGGTCAATAGATTATAATACTCTCTTGCAATTAATGCTGTTTTTGAGGAGAGAAGAAAAATGAGATGAAGTCTCATATGTAAATATGTTTTTCACCCTCTGAAACCATCTGGAGTGATAAAGGGACTGTGGAATGATACCACCACAGGACCCCATGGTACTCGCACTTGAGTGAGAAAATAATAAAGAATTCAGAGGTAAACTGAGGCAGTGTTGTTCGGCATGTAGTATTGGGCAAAGATGTACTAATCTAACTGACTTGTTTAAGCTTCCCCCTCGACCACAGGAACAGGATGCGAACTCGGATGAAATCCCCACTCCTCCAGACACCCCTGTATCTTCCTGGACTAGGATTTCCCCCTCCAAGACCCGAAGTGGGATGCTAACAGGTCTGCTCACATGGAGAGACTGCAGGCATACCAAAAGTGGATTTCTAAAGGAATGGGCCATTCCCAGAACCATAAATTGGCCAGCTTTATATGCAGTTAAACAGGGTCCTTTCGAGTCTCCATCCGAATTCCTGGATCGATTGAGGGATGTAATGTGCCGTAACACACTGCTGGACCCTGGGTCAGAGGTAGGAATACAACAACTAGTCTCCCTATTTTTGGGTCAGTCTACGGGAGACATTAGGTGCAAACTCCAGAAGTTGCATCCTACAAAAGGTAGGAACTTGAAAGTCCTGCTGGATGAAGCATGGAGAGTGTTTAGCAACAGAGAGGAAGGAACAACAAAAGGTAGAATTTTTGGTTGACACAGGGACAACATATTTGTTTTTAAATCAAGCCTTGATGCCCCTGGGGACTGACTATATCACGGTAAAAGGGGCAACTGGCCAAAGTGAAAAGGCATACTTTTGTAAACCTTTGAAGTATAAATTAGGAAAACAATGGGGCATCCACAAATTCTTGTATATGCCCAATTCCCCAAAGGCACTTCTGGGAAGGGATTTGTTGGAACAATTGGGTGCAAAAATTACATTTGAAAAAAGAGAAATTACTCTGGAGGTAAAAGATCGACAATATATTCAAGTACTGAGTCTATTTCTAACCAGTCCTCCCACAGAAGGAAAATTCCCAAGGAGATCCTAAACCAGGTATACCCTGGGGTATGGGCCACTGATGTCCCTGGAAGAGCGAAGAATGCTCCACCCATTGAAGTTAGACTCAAAGAAGGCCGGCAACTGGTAAGAGTTAAGCAATATCCCCTAAAACAGGAAGATAAGGAAGGAATCCAGCCAGAGATAGAAATATTTTTACAATTAGAATTATTGAAAGAGTGCGAGTCGGATTTTAACACTCCTGTACTACCTGTCCATAAATCTGATGGGTCGTATCGGGTGGTCTAGGATTTGCGAGCCATAAACAAAATAACAGAAGACCTCTACCCAGTAGTAGCAAACCCACATACTTTGTTGACCGTATTGGCTCCTGAATTAACCTGGTTTACTGTTTTAGATTTGAAAGATGCCTTCTTTTGCCTCCCTCTCCATGAAGCCAGTCAGAAATTATTCGCATTTGAATGGGAGAACCCCAAAAGTGGTCAAAAGACTCAGCTCACTTGGACGGTGCTGCCACAAGGATTTAAGAACAGTCTTACCATCTTCGGTAATCAACTTGCAAAAGACTTGGAGTCCTGGGAAATCCTGTCTGAAGAAGGGAAATTACTACAGCATGTGGATGACATCCTGATTGCCACCAAAACAGAAGACGGTTGGATGGTGAGTCTACTAAATTTCTTGGGGCTCCAAGGGTACCGGGTATCTAAAAAGAAGGCCCAGATAATGCAGCACGAGGTGATTTACTTGGGCTATAAAATTAGTGCTGGACAAAGAACTTTGGGACAGGCCCGTAAGGAGGCAATATGCCAAACTCCGAAACCTCAGACAGTGAAAGAGTTACGGACTTTTTTGGGAATGACCGGGTGGTGCCGGCTGTGAATTTATAATTATGGGCTACTTGTTAAACCACTATATGAACGAACAGCTACTGGACAAAGTCACCTTAAATGGAACAAGGAGAGCATGCAAGCCTTTAAACTACTGAAAAAGGCTCTGATGTCAGCCCCTGCTCTAGGGCTCCCACATGTGAGTAAGCCGTTTTTCCTTTCTCTCATGAAAAGCAGGGGGTTGCTCTGGGGATACTAGCACAAGATCTGGGTCCATATCGACGAGTAGTTACCTATCTCTCCAAACAACTGGATGCAACTGCGAAGGGTTGGCCTGGATACCTGCGAGCCGTTGCAGCTGTAACATTAAATATACAGGAAGCCCGAAAATTTACCTTGTGCCAGAAAATGACTGTCTTGGTGTCCCACACGGTATCCACAGTATTGGAAGCAAAAGGAGGACACTGGCTTTCTCCACAAAGATTCCTGAAATATCAGGCTATACTGGTAGAGCAGGATGATGTGGAGATTATAGTTACTAACATTGTCAATCCAGCTTCCTTTCCCAGCGGAAACACAGGAGAACCAGTGCATCATGACTGCTTGGAGACCATTGAAGCAACCTATGCAAGTCGCCCGGATTTGAGAGACAGCCCTATGGAAAATGGAGAAAACTGGTTCACAGATGGAAGCAGCTACGTCCTGAGTGGTAAGAGACACGCGGGGTACGCTATTACCACAACTCAAGAAATCATAGAGTAAAGACCTTTGCCCATAAACACCTCTGTGCAAAAGGCAGAGATAATTGCTTTAACCCGTGCCTTGGAATTGGCCCAAGGCAAAGTTGTGAATATATACACAGACTCGAAATATGCCTTCAAAGTTGTGCATGCACATGGAGCGATCTAGAAGGAAAAAGGACTATTGAATTCTCAAGGGAAAAACATCAAACATGCAGAAGAAATTCCGAAACTACTGGAGGCAGTTCAACTCCCCAAGAAAGTGGCAATCATGCATATTAAGGCTCACCAAAAAGTGAGCTCAGAATTGGAAAAAGGAAACGAGCTGGTGGACAGAGAGGCAAAACAGATGGCCAAAACGGAGGTAAGAACTGAAAAGGCTTTAATCCCTGATGGATGAATCTCCCTAGAAGGTAAGCCAGAATGTACTGAGGAACACCAGAAACTTCTCACAGATCTAGAAGAGTCATATAATGAGGAAGGATGGGCTCAAACCCCATAGGGAAAACTAATCATTCCCTTCTGTCTGATATGACATTTGATAAAGAAAGAACATAAAAAGGCATTGGGGGACAAAGGCTCTGTACAAACATTTAATTAGAGAAATTGTGGCCAGAAACTTATACACCACGGTGAGACAGGTGACTCAGCAATGAGATCTTTGCCTCCAGACTAATCTGAAATATAACCCTAAACCAGAAATGGGTCAGATTGGAAAAGGTAATGGGCCTGGGCAGCAATGGCAAATTGATTTCACTGAACTCCCAGGAAAACGGGGGTACCGATATCTATTGGTATTAACCAATACCTTTTCAGGTTGGCCAGAAGCATTCCTGACCAGGATGGCTAAAGCTCAAGAAGTGTAGCCTTTGGCGTTGCAAGAGTATGGGAGATTCTTATAGTGAATGTAAAAAGAACCAATTACGACAAAAGCTGGAATCCAGTAAGTATTTTGAAAAGATGCTGAATAATGATGTACTATAACAGAATTAAGAATAGTAAAAGAATTTA
Source organism: Opisthocomus hoazin (assembly GCF_030867145.1). Taxonomy (NCBI): domain Eukaryota; kingdom Metazoa; phylum Chordata; class Aves; order Opisthocomiformes; family Opisthocomidae; genus Opisthocomus; species Opisthocomus hoazin. Next base: position 27,429,831 of record NC_134421.1, read on the forward strand.
CTAACTTTTTTTGAAAAGGGGGGACTGAAGGAAGGGGTTAAAAGGGTTTTTAATACAAGTGGCATTACCTAATAGTCACCGTGCATTTAAAAAACTGATAGTGCTTATCTATTGTCTAAATTAACTGAAGCAGAGAGTCTTGCATCTCCATACAAAGGGGTTAGTTCCTGATAGGGGCTGGGAGTTGCCTAGAACCGGTCAAGACCGACCCTGCTGTATGGATGGGAGCCAGGAGAGAACTGAGATTGCGCAGAAACAAAGGTCAATCAGCGGACACCGTGATGAAGAGGACGGGCCTTCATCTTGGGACCCCCGACGACCACCACTAGGAGGCACTGCGCAAGTGCAACTGGGAGGAGTATATGGAAATTATTTCTCGGAACTAATTTTGATATGCAATGAGGATAGATGCATATGTATAGGTGTATTGGGAAATCTAATGCATATGTAATATTTGATTGTGTAAACTGAAGAGACACGTTGCTGCTTGGCGCGCACGACTTTGGTGGGACTACCCCTCGTGCTGCCCGGCGCCAAATAAACATACCTACTTTACAATCTTACAGATTGTGGAGTCTGCTTTCCGCACGTCAGATGTGTTGGAGCAGGTCCAGAGGAGGGCCACAAAGATGATCAGAGGGCTGGAGCACCTCTTCTATGAGGACAGGCTGAGAGAGTTGGGGCTGTTCAGCCTGGAGAAAAGAAGGCTCTGGGGTGACCTTATAGCAGCCTGCCAGTATCTGATGGAGACCTACAGGAAGGATGGAGAGGGACTTTTCACAAGGGTGTGTAGTGATAGGACAAGGGGAAATGGCTGTAAACTAAAACAGGGCAGATTTAGATTAGATATTAGAAAGAAATTCATCACCATGAGGGTGGTGAAGTACTCGAACCGGTTGAGCAGAGAAGCTGTGGATGTCCCCTCCCTGGAAGTGTTCAAGGCCAGGTTGGATGGAGCTCTGAGCAACCTGGTCTAGTGAAGATGTCCCTGCTCATGGCAGGGGAGTTGGAACCAGATGGTCTTTAAGGTCCCTTCCAACCCTTACCATTCTATGACTCTATGATTCTATGATAAAAAAAGTATATTTATCATAGTGTAACTCTGACAAATTTAAAAGATGTATGAACTTTGTGAGCTTCTAGGACTCTCTTGCATATATGGAGCCGCTAGTTTATCTTGTACACCAAATACCTGAGCATATTTTGGTTTTGATGTGAATCATAACTAATTGCATTCTCCTGACAGCTTCATGGCACTGTAGGCAGATAAGATTTGCTATAATTCTTTAAAAAATGATTGCATGAATGCAAAATATAAAGTTATAACAGGCACAGGATGAAATCAGCAGGAAAGGAAAGCTGAGGCACACCTCAGCATGGGGCTACTGAGGAATGCTGGGTTACTGCCCTTGCTGTGAACTAGCAAAAGGTGTCATTAGCTGGTCTGTTTAGACGGACTTGGCAGTAATAGTTTCCCATTGTGTTTGAGTCAAAGAGGGTGAAGGTAAACTTCTGTTCTAAGCATTGTTCCATGAAAGTGAATAAGGTGTTTGGCATTGTGCTGATGAAAGAGGTTTTGCTGTATTCATGTATTAGATGCATTCTTTATAACCCTGTTGATATTTCAGTCCCATTACCAAATAAGCAAAGCTGTTAGTAGTAAAAGTGGACTGGGGTTTTTTTAAATGAGATCAAGAAATCTGTAGGAAGGGAAGGGGAGATCGAAAAGGACATTTTATGAGGAGTTGACAAACCAAGTGCAAAAAACACTGGAAACTGATTTTTGGAGTGTCCTTGGGTTATTTTAGGGATCTTTAAATCTGATGTCTTCTTCTTCTTTTGAAGTCTATAAGATGTCATTCAAAATTAAAATACCAAGTATTTCAATTTTTGAATGTTGCTCAAATGCTTCTATATCTCAAAAATGACATATTTTGATGTAAAATAACCTCTTGTTTTGTAGAAAAAATTCCCTTCTACTGTTTCTGCTGACTTAAATCACTCAAACATAGATGCCAAATCTATGCCTGATTTCAGGCTCCAGTTAAAGCATTTTCCACCAAGTGAACTGAGTTGCATATAAAAATTGTTTCACTCTAAATGTAAGTTATTTTGATTGTCTTTCATGCTTCACTCTCCCTCTCTGAGGCAAGTATTCACAGTTTCACTTGTAGCCTTTGCTCGCACTGTGTAATGATAAGAGGGGACTATGCTACAGCAGAAACCTGAATAAGGTAGAAATGTAAACTAGAATGGTAGGTTGCCACCTTCTGAAGAGGTGTGATGTGCAGTCTTTTCCCACGTGACAATAAGGTCGTGTTAGCTTTTGTGGCATCTTCACAGTTTTTGTATGTAGAGGTGGTATTAGCTCTGAGCAATCATCTTGAACTCATTGTGGCTGTCTGCGAACAGACAACTCATACATGCAAGAAGATGTCTTAGCCCCTTCTTTTGCCCTGGAGAGGGAATCCAGGACAATCTAGCTACAATATTTGCCCATAGAATTTTTGGTAAATTTAGAGTTATTCTGTTTCTTTCTCATTAATCTTTTCAACACGCTTACCTAACTGCTGTAACCAGTGCCAGCACAAAAGACAAGTTTTTTCATTTTACTGAGCCAGTAACAGAGACCGCAGGATGTCCAAATCCAGTGGGCTGTATGCAAATTCAAATGAGAGCCATCTGTAGACATACAGCAGGATGTATGCTGTCCAGTAAGCCCTAGAGCACATATGAGGTTAATTGTTTTTCTGTTCAAAAATACCTCTTTTCTAAATGCAGTGTTATTTGTTTTGAAGAGAAATTAAAAGAAGGAAACAATAGGTTGTGTAGAACAAAATAGTTTAGTCAGGAAATAGACATCAGAAGAGTGGGATATGTGCCATATTGCAAAGCTCATTTACCAACGGAGTATTTGAAAAATTACAATGAGAATGTCTTTAGTATATATGAGTCTCAGAAGGAACAATAGGATATAGGATATCCTGGGGCAAGAAGGAAAGGAGAAATCCTTCCTCCTTCATCTAGGGGTGTATAACTTAGCCAAACCAAATACTTGGAGTGCCAATTCCTGTAGCGTGATGCCCTGCCAAGCTGTGACTATGGACTGGCTTACCTCTGTGGCTGTCTGTCTGCCTCAATGTTCGTAAAATGAGTTATTGCACCAAATACCAGACTGATTTTTCAACTTGTGGTAAAACAATGGGGTATTAACAACTCTATTAGTTTTTGTGTATACCAGGAGTCTGAACAGCATTCTCTGTGCCCCCCCTTAGCTTTTCTACAAGCAGTGAGAAGGAAGGACTGTGTAGATGAAAGAAACAGGTCCCAGATCTTTCCTTAGGAAAACTCTAATTAATTTTCTTTGGCTATATTTTGTAAGCTGTTAGTTTCCATTTTGTTCTTAACTCATCTTACAAAAAGCTTTACTCTGCTGTTTCTTCATTGTTGGTAATATTTTTATTTTTTGAGTTTCTCTCCACTATCCAAGTGTGACTGGACTCATTAGTAACAAGAATGCAATTAATACATTCAAAATCTTAGGGCTGTACCTTGACAGCCTACATGAAAATTAGGAGGAAAGAAGAAGCATAGGCTGCAAGAGGAAAGGGCTTGCAGAAGGCAGCAGGAAGTCATGCAAATTTAATGCAAGTGAAATATCTCCCAGTCACCCACAGGCATCAAATCTGGAAGAGATGGATTTTTGTCTGGTGATTAAGACAACTCCTAACCACTCTTCCAGCTGCTATCCACTCCTAAGAAGTTATTTACTGAAGAGCTAGGAAGACAGCCTAGCCCGAGGAGAACTAAAATGCTCTAATTTGAACTAAATTTTACTAGAAATGTAAGATAGAGAGTTGAAAGAGGAAAGAGTTTGGAGGAACCTGCAAGTAATTCTGGCTTACTTTTTCATTTCATGTTAACAGGAGATGCAGGACCTATAGAAACATCTTTAAAAATGCCATTATTCTTCATGTTGTTATATATATATGCTTAGATATACATGCACACATACATATGCCTGTTATGTTGTTACCTCATGTCTGGTGTCAGAAATCAAACTTGAGGTACATAAGTGTCTTTGGGAGACCAAACACAGCAAAAGGATTATGGCTATATCAATCTGCGGAAAATATTCAAAGCAATTTCATAACACGGGAAGAGGATATTAATTTTTTCATACACAACACAGGAAAGTTTCTATATATAGTTTAATAATATCCTTCATATTTGCAGGTCATGTATAAATTATTTCTTTTTGTCATCTTTATTACCTATCTTTTTAATTAGTTTATACCCACACACACATTCATATGAATATGACTTTTTGCTAGCATCTTTCCAAGTATTTTAAAGAGGCCTCATATGGATGAGGAAGCTTCAGAAAAATCAAGCATCTTGTTTAAAGACACCCAGCTTATCAGTGACAGAGCCAAACCCCCCAAAAAGAAAAAAACTGCTTCTAGTGTCATGATCCCAGATGTAGCTCTCAATGTCACCATGGTATACTGTAACAGGAGCTTGAGTTTGCAGGAGGGTAGGACCATCCACTTGTTTCAAGAGTTGCTATGCTGCAGTTCACCAGTCATGACAGCAGATACATGTGAGCTTTATTTAGCTGGTGACTTTCAGGAAGTAAAACCTGTCTCTGTTCCGCACAGGTTATGTATATCAATGCCAAACAAGAAAGAATATTCCCCAGTATCTACTTACTGTGAAGAGAAGGAGCACAGAAGAGCTGTTTCACTCATGTTTGGTACTTCAGATTGTCAAGGTTTCAAGGCTTCTACTGACTGGTAACAGCATAGCAGCATCAGCCCTTTCTACATTTTCACTTTAACTGTCCCCATTCTTCATCTTCCTTGATTAATCAGGAATAACAATTTAACAGCACTATAGTCCCTGCAATACTCCAGCCACATAATCTGTTACTGATCTATTCTGATGGCTCTGCTGTTCTGCAAGAAGTCTGGGTTTTTCTAAACTTTGGTTCAGTATTGCAATTAAGGACTTGCATGCTCAATAGGTTCAGCACATAATTTCAGGTTTTCTAGGTATTGCACAGCTTGGTGAAGGCAGTAAAAGTGCAAAGAAATTATTGACAAACATATGAAGTCTTACAACTTCATCCACACGTGACTTAGAGATGATGAAAGAGGCCTTCTTCCAGGAATAATAAATGTATACAAGCCTTGTATATTCTACAAAGAGTGGAATCTTCCTCATAATTTGTAAAATTTAAAAAAAAAAGATTAGACCATCCTTTCTATTTAGTATGAACTTAGGATAAATATATACATGGTAAAAAACACGGCCATTTGTTTTTTGTGTATTTATGGCTAAATAAGAATCTATTCTGCTCATATAAACCTTAAAAAAAACCCTGAATGAAATTGCTTCCTGTCTGAACACACTAACAGATGAGAACCGTATTTGTTGGATCTCAACTGTGGCACTGAAACAGAAGAGGAATGCAACTATTGTGTAACTGCATCAGCACCTTCAGACCTCCAATTAGATATTCTACTGGGTACTAAACCTGCCAAAGACACCCATTAATTTCTGCATATGCCCGAATACTTTAGCTGCTCCATGGCTACCAGTTCTACCTGGTTATCACTACAATGTGTCTTGCCATCTAAAGGTAGGACAGTGATTTCAGGAAAACGAAAGGCAGGAAGTCATATTCATCATACTTCTTTCTGTGAACTGCAAGGAAAATTTTCAAGTAGCCACCACAGAATTTGGGAAACTTATTCTATTGCTGAGACATCTATTTTCACATACAGTCTGGCTGCTGCTTTAAGCTTGATTTGGTCTGGCAAACTAAAGCAGAATGAAGACAACCAAGAAATTGATATCTTCAGGTAGATTCCACAGAATCACAGAATCACAGAATGGTAGGGGTTGGAAGGGACCTCTGTGGGTCATCTAGTCCAACCCTCCTGCCGAAGAAGGGTCACCTACAGCAGCTGCACAGGACCTTGTCCAGGCGGGTCTTGAATATCTCCAGAGAAGGAGACTCCACAACCTCCCTGGGCAGCCTGTTCCAGTGCTCCGTCACCCTCAGAGTAAAGAAGTTCTTCCTCATGTTCAGACGGAACTTCCTGTGCCTCAGTTTGTGCCCATTGCCCCTTGTCCTGTCACTGGGCACCACTGAAAAGAGTTTGGCCCCATCCTCCTGACACCCACCCTTCAGATATTTATAAGCGTTTATTAGGTTCCCTCACAGCCTTCTCTTCTTCAGGCTGAACAAGCCCAGCTCCCTCAGCCTCTCCTCATAGGGGAGATGTTCCAGTCCCCTCATCATCCCTGTAGCCCTCCGCTGGACTCTCTCCAGTAGCTCTTCATCTTTCTTGCAAAACAGTATTTCAATAATTCCAAGCCAACAGCCAATGGTCAAGGTGGGCTACATACTCTATTTTATTGTGGTTAAAAATATTCTACTCAGTTTATCTGGTCAGAGCTGATCTATGCTGAATGTCAAAAAAAAGCAGAAAACATAAAAACACAGTGCTTACCATCAAAAATTCCCAGAGTGTCATAGCATTGTAATTCTTACACAGTACAGACCCAACCATCGACCTGCAGCTCCTCACCTTCCAAGACAGTTTAAATGCTTATGTGGAAGTATTTCAGGAGGAAGTGCAAAACTGAAAACTGAACAAAATGATCTTGAGAGAAGCAATGTCCACAAAGGTATCAAATCAAGTCACAGGTGGTTTGCTATATAGACATTTTTTCTCATCTTAAAAACATTCACACTGAGTTTATGGTGATTTCCCTAACCTCACCAAGCTCCCTGAAATCTTATAATCAGAAGGTTTTTTTCAGTTCATGGTGAGCTTAACATGTATAACTTTTCTGATGCCATTACACATTTTCTTTCAATAACCATTATTCACAACCAGTTTATAGATTAAAATGTCTTTTCTTTTACTTTTCACCTGCTTTGAATAATGTGTTACTTCATACTAAGATTCAAGATATCCATTTCTCTTTCATTTATCATATGCACTGGTTGAATTAACTTCAAATTAGGCTGCAGGGCATTTTGGGCAAGGGCCATTTTCAGAGGGATATTTGCAGACAATTCATTATAAATGAGTCTGCTACAACTGGGCATGAGCAGAGTATAATAACAGATGTTATTAACAACAACATTATCTTTAGGTTCAAAGATCAGGTGAGGTGATGTCTAAAACCAAATGAGACAATTTTATTCTGCTGGCTAGTGAATAGTGATTACTTTCCAAAACAAACTCAATGTTAGCAGCTTCTGCTGAGAATATCTGATTGATGGGAGTCCTGGCTAGTGCCACTTATCACAGCTGTCAGAGTATAACCTTGATATGTACGCTTTAGCACTGCCTGTTTCTCTGTCGCTTTCTACTATGTGTTGAGTTCTAATTTATTGATTATAAATTGAGGGTCATTTTGGCACTAATGATTTTCTCCATTTAACATTCTTGATGTTGTTTCTCCACCCTGCTCTTCATACAAATGCAAGAGAGGCATGAAGTAAAAGCTAAGAACCTACATAAAGAAACTTCAGATGAATCTGGCATACTTGCAAAATTGTAACTTGAATTAAGCTAGGATATGGGTTTTTAACATGCTGATTTTAATTTTTTTGACTAAGCAACTTTCTAAACTGAAATAAATTGCTATAAATATAACACACAATGCAATTAGTAAGGCCATTTAAATTTTTAAAGCCTAGAATGACAGCATGTTATAATTTTAAGCCCAATTTATAGTGAACATCAATGAAGAGCTATTCGTGTGAATATTTTAATAACATCATGCAATGTGTATGAAATTGCTATCTATAATAGCAAGAGTATGATGACTCATGGCAAATTAACATATTTATTAGTCAGCAAAATTGGTAGTACAAATTTGCTGGAGAAATTCAAATAATGTAATGGGTAAGGTGAGACTTAGACAAGTATCCAAATTAAATGCCACTGGAATTAACACATAAATTTGGTAACATTGCAGAATATTGGAAAAGTGAAAATATGCCTTGGTAGAATATTTGACACACAGTAAGTCTCAGAAACTGTAGAGATTTGTAAATTTTCTGATAATAATACAAACATTTTGTATCATTCAGACAAAACACTCCTAGGTGACTGACATAGAAAAGTAGTTTCATAGAGAAAAAATCTTATCATATGTTCATTTTTAAGAGCCATGCATGTAGTCCACTCTGTAAAGTAGTGAGACTTCACATCTTCTGGAAATCTCAGAAATATAACTTGGTAGACACCTGGAGAGTGTTTCAGATGCCTAATTTTAGGGATTTCATGCCGTTTTCCACCCTAGAATAGTTGCATGGGACAAGTTTATATGACATATGACCCACAAGAGACACACATCCTTTGAAGAAGCAGCTGAGTATCAGGCATGAGACCCTAGCACATCTAGAATAGTACTAGACGGCTAAGTTTAAACATCTGAATTTTGTGTTCACCCCTGCTTAGTTATCTTGCTTGACCAGCTGATAGACATTGTTGTCACTCGTAGCCCTCCATTCTTTCTTCCCTTTTCAAGCAACTTGCTCTTCAAACAAGTTGAAAGCAATGGTCACCCCTACCTTCAAAAAAGAGCAGGAAGAAACACCTTCAGAACTACAGACCAGTCAGCCTCGCCTCAATCCCCAGGAAGGTGACAGAATAACTAATATTGCTTCAATTACTATGGGAAAAGTTCCAATATATTGTAGGCATAATCTCTCTCATGCATTTTATGCCAGTGGTTTTGTGGACATTACATTATATCATTTTATCTTCAGTTTTTCTTTTTGTGATGCAGTTCATTAAACACATTTCTTCCTAGATCCTGTTGTATTCATTCCGATTCACTCAAGCCCTCTGAGACCAAGAAAAGCGCCCAGGGTACATATGCTCAAAACAAACCTGAAACTCTGGAGAACATTCATTTTTCTTTAAATATCAACATACTCAGCTAAATTTGTTGCAGTAATATTAAAATTAAACAATGAAAAATCAAGGAACTGTGTAGGAATTATTCCTCTTACACTACTCAAAATACCTTCCATTTTAAACAAGTAAATTGTTTTTATCTTGTTGTTTGTACTAAAAAAATAAAACATAAAAACTTACTGCAATAAAATGAACATTGCCCAGTTATCTATCTTACACATTTTCCTACAGCATTTGCTTTAAAAGGCATGGGTAACATTGCAGACCAGTAAATGGCTGCAGAAAGAAGCCATGTTTTACATACACTGTAAGTCACATTGTTAATAAAAAAAAATAATCAGAAACTCTTGCTTTCAACAATGGCAGCAGACATCTCATACCAGCCAAGCTCTGAAACTGTTAGACATTTGGCAGGTCTCAATATTTTTTGAATGGAAGCAAGTGAAACAGTAGGTGATTCAGATATGGTAAGTTTGTGATTTAGACAGCCTTGTCATGGTCGAACTACTCCTTCATAAATTCTGATTATTTTAACTTTGTTTCCTGAAATGTGGAAAATTCCATAGTCTTGAGTACTTTCTGTCTACTTAGAAAAATCCGTAGAAAAAATAGATGTTCTGAAGCAGTGTTTGGGTTATCTTACAGTCTTACAAGAGCTCATGAGAGCAAATCAATTTAGAAAGTGGCGAAAGAGGTGGACAGAACAAATGCCGTACCTTTTAAATGTCAAGAAAGATAAGAGTGGCCTGTACTACCATGTACTTTCCATATCTGAGGTCTGATTCTAACCCAGTTCCTAGACTACCTTTCCTATTAACAATAGAAGTTTTCTGGGCATCCAAGTATTTGCAGTTCCTTGTTTCATATTTTCAGTCTTCAGATACCATTTATGTATGGAAATGGGCAAACAGAACCATCACACTTCCTTCACCTCACCTCCCTCTTATATTTCAGGAATGCAAAATGGAGCACATACTTGTCCACACTCCTACAAACCCAATTTCAAATGAGTTTTTACTGATTATAGATGACCTGCGTGCTACAAATTACATCTGTATCCATAACTGGTGTCTCACCCTCATTGCAAAACACCTAAGTGGAAAACAGTGAGTCTAAAAAAAGCACTACTTTTACAGTGTAAAATTACTTTAAATTGAAACATTATTGAAGAAAACATTATAAATTATTTCGAAATTTTCTTCAAATGATCTTTGCTCTTGTTGAAACAATCAAGAAAATATAGTAAAAAGCTGACCTGAGCCTGTAATTTTTGCAGAAAAATTATGAGCTTTACACCCGTCTCCATCAAGAATTTCTAAGAAGTACAATCCATGTGGCATACCTGAAATTTATTGCTACGCCCCTTGGACTATCCATAAGGCACTATCCATATGTCAAATAGTAACACACCAGGAAGTTTCTCAGTCACTCACTAAGCTGTGCTTAGCGATGTTTGAAAGTTCTGCCAAATTACTCAGTCTGCTCCTGTGGAACATTTTTTCTCTTTTGTGAAGTGATATGTTTTAGGGATAACTTGTACAGCCTTCATATACTGTTTCCACGTTGGCTGCTTATAAACAGCTCTTTTGCATTTTCAAACTGTCTTGTTTATACAAATATGTTGTGATTTGTAGCTGTATAGTTAAAATATGACAGACATTATATGGTATGTAAGTAATAGATAGAGGACTGTATAACACAAGCTGGCAAAATTAATCAAAAGAAATAACTGCCAATTGCTGTTATCTCCTGTCAGTGACACAGAATTCTTTTTAACTGACCTGTATTTAACAGTAATTTATCCAGGTGGTGTTTACCCACAGCACAATGAACACCTGAAAACTTGAAATGTAGTAGGCTTTCTACTACACATTATGTGTAGTAGTTGTTGTGTAAGTTATACAAAAAAGTAGGATAAAAATGGATACTAATCAGCTATGTGTTTCATGTGAGTAAAATCCTGTATCTTGCACAAATTTCAAGAACTTGATCCACAGTATACTTTTGATTAATGACACCTATTTCTAGAGGATTCAGTAGACTTTTGATTAGGCCTTAACAGGGTAGAGTGGGATCTGAGGAACAGAATCAAGCTGTTAAAAGTTATACAACAACATATGATCCACCAAATACCTCCAGGCAAGCCCAGCACTAGTGTTTCCTCAGCATTTGTCTACTTTCTTGAGCAGGATAATGTTTTCAAGGTGGATCCAAATAAACCACTATATCGCCATACATATGTTGGTAATAATGTGGCCAGGCTGTTCTGTACTTAACTTCTGTCTCAGAAAAGTTGATATATTCTTAGAGCAATGACATGTTTCATTAGGCTGTGGTAAAATATTAGTGAAGGTATAATAGCATGGATACTCTACTTCCTAAGCCAACTCTCAGAAGAAGCGCTGGTGATGACAACGTAATTCAAGCCTTCCAACTTTGATATTAGCAGAGCTGTGAAGTATTGTTAGGAATTTCTTAAATGTTACAATTGATATTCAGTGAAGTGATCCACCAATATAGCCTTTGGAAACATTGGTGACATTACAGCTGCTTTCCTTAGTAAAGCAAAGTTCGTATTGCACCTTCCTTCAGACCCACAGAATCACAGAATCACAGAATGGTAGGGATTGGAAGAGACCTCTGTGAATCATCTAGTCGCACCCCCTGCCAAAGAAGGGTCACCTACAGCAGGCTGCACAGGACCTTGTCCAAGTGGGCCTTGAATATCTCCACAGAAGGAGAATCCACAGCCTCCCTGGGCAGCCTGTTCCAGTGTTCCGTCACCCTCAGAGTAAAGAAGTTCTTCCTCATGTTCAGACACAACTTCCTGTGCTTCAGTTTGTGCCTATTGCCCCTTGTCCTGTCACTGGGCACCACTGAAAGGAGTCTTGCCCCATCCTCCTGACACCCACCTTTAAGATATTTATAAGCATTTATAAGGTTCCCTCGCAGCCTTCTCTTCTTCAGGCTAAACAAGCCCAGCTCCTTCAGCCTTTCCTTGTAGGAGAGATGTTCCAGTCCCCTCATCCTCCTTGTAGTCCTCCGCTGGACTCTCTCCAGTAGCTCCTCATCTTTCTTCAACTGGGGAGCCGAGAACTGGATGCAGTACTCCAGATGTGGCCTCACTAGGGCAGAGTAGAGGGGGAGAAGAACGTCCCTCGTCCTGCTGGCCACACTCTTCTTAATGCACCCCAGGATACCTTTGGTCTTCTTGGTAACAACGGCACAGTGCTGGCTCATGGTTAACCTGTCATCCACCCGGATACCCAGGTCCCTCTCCACAGAGCTGCTCTCCAGCAGGTCCGCCCCAGGCCTGTACTGGTGCATGGGGTTGTTCCTTCCCAGGTGCAGGACCCTACATTTGCCCTTGTTGAATTTCACCAGCTTCCTCTCTGCCCAACTTTCCATCCTATCCAGGTCACGCTGAATGGCAGCACAGCCTTCTGGTGTATCTACCACACCTCCCAGTTTGGTGTCATCAGCAAACTTGCTGAGGGTACACTCTAACTCTTCATCCAGGTCATTGATGAAGAAGCTGAATAAGGTACTGGGCCAAGTACTGACCCCTGAGGGACACCACTAGCTACCGGCCTCCAACTAGACTCAGTATCACTGATCACCTCTGAGCTCTGCCTTTCAGCCAGTTCTCAATTTACCTCACTGTCCACTCATGCAGCTCACACTTCCTGAGGTTGCCTATGAGGATGTTATGGGATACAGGGTCGAAAGCCTTGCTGAAGTCAAGGTAGACAACATACACTACTCTCTCCTCATCTACTCAGCCAGTCATAGCATCGTAGAAAGCTATTAGATTGGTCAGGCATGATTTCCACTTGGTGAATCCATGTTGACTACTCCAGATAAAGTTCTTTTCCTCCACTTGCTAAATGATGATCTCCAGAATGAGTTGTTCCATTATTTTTCCCAGGATGGAGGTAAGACTGAGTGGCCTGTAGGTCCCTGGGTCTTCCTTCTTGACCCTTTTGAAGATTGGAGTAACACTGGCTTTTCTCCAGTCCTGGGGGACCTCTCCTGTCCTCCAGGACCTTTCAAAGATGATGGGGAGTGGCTCAGCAATGACATCTGCTAGCTCCCTCAACACTCGTGGGTGCATTCTACCAGGGCCCATGGATTTGTGGGTATCCAGATTGCTTAAATTATCTCTCACACAGTCCTCCTCAACCAAGGGAAGGTGAACCTTTCTGCAAGTTTCCTCTCTTACCTCCAGGGCCTGAGATTCCTGAGGGCCAGCCTTAGCACTAAAGACTGAAGCAAAGAACACATTCAGTAACTCTGCCTTCTCTGTATCCTCCATCACCAGGTCACCCACCTCATTCAGCAGCGGCCCCACATTATCCCTAGTCTTCCATTTGCTGCTGGTGTACGTGAAGAGGTTTTTCTTGTTGTTTCTGACATCCCTTGCCAGACTCAATTCCAGGTGGGCCTTAGCCTTTCTCGTTGCATCCCTGCATGCTTTGCCAACATTCCTGTACTCTTCCCAAGTGGCCTGTCCCTCTTTCCACATTTCATAGACCTTTCCCTTACGTCGGAGTTCCGCTAGAAGCTTCTTGCTCATCCATACTTGTCTCCTGCCTCCTTTGCTAGATTTCTTTCTCAGGGGGATGCACCGATCCTGAGCATGGAGGAAGTGATGTTTAAACAGCGACCAGCTCTTTTGGACCCCACTGCCTTCTAGAGCCCTGGCCCACGGGATTCCTCCAAGTAGGTCCTTGAAGAGGCCAAAGTTGGCTCTTCTGAAGTCCAAGGTTGTGATCCTACTTATTGCCCTGCTTTCTCCATGCAGGATCTCCACCATCTCATGGTCAATGCAGCTGAGGCTGCCTCCAACCTTCACATCCTCAACCAGTCCCTCTTTCTTCGTTAGTACAAGGTCCATCAGAGTACCTCTCCTCATCAGCTTCTCCACCATTTGCATCAGAAAGTTATCTTCAATGCTCTGCAGCAACCTCCTAGACTGCGTGTGCCTGGCTGTATGGCCTTCCCAGCTGATGTCAGGGTGGTTGAAGTCCCCCATGAGAACCAGGGCCTGTGACTGTGAGGCTCCTTTCAGCTGCCTGTAGAAGGCCTCATCAACTTCCTCATCCTGGTCAGGTGGCCTGTAGTACACCCCCACAGTAATGTCACCCGTATGAGCCTGTCCCTTAATTCTAACCCAGAAGCTCTCAACTTGTTCTTCATCCACCCCCAGGCAGAGCTCAATACATTCCAGTTGCTCTCTCACATACACAGCAACTCCACCACCTCGCATTGTTGGCCTTTCTTTCCTAAAGAGCATGTAGCCATCCATGACAGTATTCCAATCACGTGAGCTGTCCCACCATGTCTCTGTAACTGCAATGAGACTGTGGCCCTACGACCACACACAGATCTCTAATTATTCCTGCTTATTGCCAATGCTGCATGCATTGGTGTACAGACATTTCAGGGAAGAATTCAAGCATGCTGGTTTCCCTGGAGGGGTGCAAGAGGATCTGCCATATCCATGCCCATGCTTAAGGTTGTTGGTCTTTTGCTTCTCAGCTTGGGACACAGTTGAGAAATATTTGTCCCTGCTCTGATTAGCCACTCTTAATCCCCAGCCAGATGGGATGGCTTAAGCATTGTGACTTGGCCCCCCAACCCCTGAGTCCTTCAGTTTAAAGCCCTCCACACCAGGTTGTCTAGCCTGCTGCCAAAGATCCCCTTGCCTTTTCTAAACAGGTGAGTCCTATCCCTCTCTAAGAGGTTGTAGTCATTGATGAAAGTCCCTTTGTCATAAAAACCAAAACCCTCATGGTGCACCAGCCACAAAGCCAAGAGTTGATATCCATAATGCTCCAGTTTCTAGCTGATCGCCTTCCTCCAACTGGTAAAATAGAGGAAAAGATAACTTGGGCATCAAAACTTTTTGCTTTCACCCCCAGGGCTTTGAAATCTTCCTTAATTCTTCCAACTTTCTGACTTGCAGTGTCATTTGTGCCTACGTGAAACAGTAACAGCAGATAGTAGTCTGTGCTTTTCACAAGTTGTGGCACCCTCTCGGCCACATCCCAGACTTTAGCTCCCAGAAGGTGGCACAGCTCACGTGCCTCCCTGTCAGGTCAGCAGATGGGCACCTCCGTGCCCCTTAACAGGGAGTCACCCACCACGAGCACCCATCATTTCTTTTTACGGTAGCCACTCTGTGCTGCTGGTGTAGTTTCCTCTTGCAGACCTTACTCCTGGATATCTATGGTTATTAAAGCCTCACATTTGTTTTTGGTAGTTATGCTGGAGGCTGGAGGCTGGAGTGGAGTCCTGCTTTTGTGGGTCACCAGCGTCCAAGGTGCCTCTTTCTCGTTGGTGGTCTCCACAGAAGCATAATTCTGCAACCATATATCTATCTCCAACTCGGCTTCTCTGATACTGCGTAGCCTGTTAACTGTATCCTGCAGCTCGGCCACCTGATGTGTCAGATCTTCAACCTGCCTGCATCTTGTGCAGGCACTTACCAGTGCTCCAGGAGAAGGGTCTGGGTACTCGCTGAAAACTGCAGCCTGCACTGACATCCCCTTTGTTACCAGTTCTGTCTGGGTGGAGGCATCAGCCATCACAGGGGTGCCTGCTGTGGGAGCTCTGGTTCTAGCTCTGAGGTGAGTGCCCACCATTATGGAAGAGAACTGGAACTCTCCGCTCAGCTGAGGTCTACAGGCGGGTTGCAGGGCCCTACCTGTGTGAACTGCTGCGCAAACTGCCGCTCCACCCTGTTTGCCCGCTCTGTTCGCAGCACTCCTGGTCGCTCGCGCTCCTTAAGGGCCATTCAAATCTTCCGTAGTTGCTGCTGGCAATGCCTATGCCAAAGTCAGCCCCACTCGCTCGTGAGAGTTACCAGCTCCTGGCGGGTCTCGCTGCTCTCTCTCGGGTTTCCCTGGCTCCAGGAACCCCCCCGTGCACCTCGATCAAGCGCCCAGCCGCGTATCTTACCATCACCACACCTGCCTTTCTCCTCCATTAGGAAATCTTCAGACCCAGCTACGAGGTTTTCCACGGAACAGAAAGATTAACACAGTGTACCTGCCACAGAGATCCTGACCCAACCTATTTCAAAAAGGTCGATAATTTCTGTTTTCACATAACAGCAGAGCTGTGCTTTCTGGTATTTGTATTTATCGATAATAGGTGAATAACCCTAAGCAAAAAGGGATTTGAACTCTTAGAGAAACATACAACTGCCAGTGGAGATGAATAATGCCAATTATTTTGAAATTAACCTTTTGCTTGAAACTGAGAAGTCCGATCTGAAGAAAATCTCTGCAAATCTTTACAAATCTTTCTTTTTTGTGTCCAAAGACTTGGACTGTCACTCTGGGCAGCAGATTCAGTATAAGTGGTCATTACCTTTGCCATAATTAATCAGCTCATTTGTGCTGCTTCATGATGCAGAGCTGCAGCTTGAATCAGTTATGGTTAAAAGTGATGTCTGGGTTGTTTTTTGCTTTTTTTTCTCATGTTAGGCTTGTCCACATGGCAGGTGGTTTTGTAGTACTTCCACTAATTTTTGACCTTGTTGTTATGCACCATGTTCTTGAGTCAGGAGTGTTGTCTCATCTATAAAACAGGAAATGAATGCCTGACTTAATAACACCTGTAATTTTCTTACCACTTAACAAAGCTACATTTAAAGGATGGCTTTCCCACCTCCGAGCTGGCCTTTCTAAGTGTACCATCACTAAGTTGGCATAAGGCAGCACTGAGGTCAAACAACATATATAATTCTCACTCCTGCCCTCTGCAAACTAGCACAAACATTCTTTCTAAATGCTTTTTAATGGTTATTTTTTATTCATTAAAATAGTTTTAATTCAGGTTGTTTCCCCAAATCTGCTCTGTTATGTGCCTTTATAAATGCTTATAGCAACAGAACGGAGATGATAGTGGGACGTAAGTAGGAAACTGCGGTCAGAGCAGCAGAATAAGAGTACTACTCCTTCCTTCGCCTGAAGGCACTGTGAGTACACTCTGAAGTATACAGCCTTTTCTTGGATGCTTTACAAAGGTGGTGAGGAAAGTAAGAGCTGGCAGCACACGTATTTCTGTCCAAAAGTTTGGAATCCAATACTGACTTTCATATGCACACGGTATGAAAAGGGAGCACTTCGGCTCTTGACTAGGGTCATGGCTACTTATTACATCTATATGGCAGATTTTCAACTATGGAGTTCAATTTCTACATGAGTTGGAGACTTTGTATATGAATGTAAGCCAAGTTAAGGCACTTGAGAGAGTTCAAGGGAGAATTCAGGTGTCCATGTAGATGTAGCCTTACTTCACTCTGCTCCTCTTGGATGAGTGGTTAGATCAAGCCATAATCAATTTTTGTCAGAAAGTGACTGCATGTTCTAACAGCCAGATGTGAATCAAAGCATCCCAGTCAACTAGAGCGTCCAGTACTATGGAAACTTAGTAGACATACTCATAACAAAGTAATAATATTTTAAGGAAAATCTTTTACTGGCAGCATGAGATTCAATAATGTTTTCTCACTTTTTCCCAGTGCTTTGCTTTAGGTTTACAAGGATTCAGGTCTCCTTTACAAATTGTTTTAATATTTCTGTGAAGGTAACGTAAGTGTCCAACTGCATACTGAAATAATCTTGAAATTTTTTAAAGTATAGTGTTTAAAATAGAAGTGTAAATAATATATTTTGCAAATTTTTTTTGAAGGCATGTACTGCACCCAGACAGAATAACTTACCTGCCAGACCTCCTTCTTATCACATAAATGGAAAGTCAAGAAAAATCAAAAACCAACATGGTTCTGAGACCGATTTAATAGCAACATCTCAGTGTTATTCATTTCACAGACTGCAAAGTAACTTTGAGGATTCCTCCAAAATTTGAAAATATTTTAATTCAGATATCTGAATTATACTCGCTTCCTAAGCGTCTACCTAATTTTTCTCCACACGAACCAGTTTTAGCAGTATGGTGGGAATGGACTGCAACACCTTTCACAAAAATGAACATGAAAATAAAAATCCTGATGTATTTGCGCATGCCACTGACTTTTTCACCACGCACAGGAAGGGCAGGGACTCTGAAATCAGAGGGTATTTTCGGCAAAATGAGAAGAGTTACTGTTGTGTCCTTGCTCGAGTAACAGAATTTTTCAAATCACCTTTCAAATGGTGCTTCTAGATGTTTTTCTCTTGAGATATTGCAAAACTAAAGGAGATCTTCATATTTAAGGCACACTAAGTACCCATTTCAAACATGTGGTTGCACTTAGAAGTAATAATGTTCATGATCTTTCATTAGTGGACTCAGACATTATTCAAAGGATTCCAGTTCATACTAAAATTGTACAGCTCCTTTGACCTCCAAGACACTTAGGAAATGTTAGCTGCCTTTTCAGAGATTCCAAAAAAAAGTAATTGTAATGTATAACCACTTTTTAAAATATAATAATTAGGAAACTTTTTAAAGTATATACTTTTTTAATAACTATTTCCAATAAGCTAGCAGTTTCATACAGAATCATCACTAACCTGGAAGCTCATGATATGCTGTACACATCTTGCATTGCACAGGCACTCTTAACTTACCATGCTAAGAAAGAAATTTCTCTGTACATGCCACCTGTGTTTGACAGCTAACAAGCAAGTGATTCAACTACATGAGGAAAATGTGCAAAGTTACTTTCAGCTGCTAATAGAGTTCGTTTACAAGAATTAACTGGGGGACTTGGAAACATATTCACCTGATTAACTATACAAATTACAAATATATGAGGGAATAAAAAATAGATAAGCTTTTCCAACACTGTAAAAACTTCTAGATTACTGATCCGAGTATGCCATTGCCAGATTACTTCAGAGTGTAATGGATGCTTGGGTGAAAGATCCAATACATATGTAAGGTATTACATCTGTTTTTCTAGTGGTCACATTTGTGATCCATGTGTAAAAGAAGAGAAAGCTATACTTTATGACTACAGATGGCAGTAGACTTGGACAACCCTGAGCTGATCACAAGAAATGGAAACCATTAAACATATAGTAGCCATCCTATTTCTGTCTAAAGTGTTTAGGACTGCTGTATAAACCTTTGAAGGTAAAAGAAAGAATTGAAAGAAAGGAACTTCAGGATAACTGTCTCCAAGACTTATGGCAGGACTGTGTGAGGTTTCTGACTTGTCACGCTTGTTTTCATTTCACAGGATATGTCTGGCAGACAGAAAGGAAACAGTTGCTTCAAAGACAACTTTGAGGAACATAATGAAAAGGCACAACAACAATCCTTATCTATCCAATCCATCTCAATTTTTAATAAACTCCTCTGTCATTTTCTTCTTTAAAACATCTACAGCTGACTCAAAAATTTCAGCAGATAATGCCAAATAGTTCTGATATGTTATCAGACTTGTAGCATGTTTAAATGTCAGTGTGATACAGACTAACATTCAGGAATGAAGATGCATCAATTATATTCTTGGTTCTACTAATTTTCAGACTAATTTGAAGCAAATGATTCACCTATATTTGCTTGTATGTAAAGAGGTCAAAGAGGATCCTCTGGGTCCACAGATTCCCTAGTCCAGAAATACTCACAGTGCTCACAGATGAGGTCCAAGCAGAGCCAACCTTTAGTGTTATACCAAAAAGCACATCAAAAAAGCATCATGCTCACTGATTAGCCTAAGGCACCATGGAACAAGGGAAAATGTGTACGGATAGGAACCTTAAGCATCAGAAAAATATTTTAGAATTAATTTAGTAACAGGGTCTAAGGAGGCTTTTCACAACACCATGGGATCTAAATTTTTGAAATCAAACATAATTGAGAAACTGAAATTTTGTGCCTGAATCTGTCAAGACCTGCTCCTGTCTTGGTTGAGCAGACAAGCTCCATATCTGTCTCATAACCAAGCCTGTTGAAGATTCATCAGCTAGGTGTTCTTGCACATAAATGCCTTGAAGATTCTAAACCCTTTGAAGTATTTTGCATATCTCTAAAAACTATGAACAGTACTGAGCAGACAAACATTTACTCAAAAACATGGTGATGGCTGTGAAAAGTTATGGGTTGTCATCCCAGGGCTTATTCCTTCCTTAGGGAAGTGCTAACTCCTTGAAGACCCCTCATGTATATGACAATACCTCCCTTCAGAATAACTTAATTTCTTTTACAGGCATAATCATTCTGAGTAACAGGCATCCAGAAGGTTAGTCTTCCTACATTTCTGAATTTATTATATCTGAGGAAATCAATCCATTAAGATTTATGACCATCAAAGTACATTTTAAGAAGCAATTCTTAAAGATATGTTCTTCTTTTCTTTTTTTTTTTTTAGTTTCAGCAAAGGTTTAATTCTGATAATAGGAAAATAAGAAAGTGAGTTCTTGAAAAGTAAATATACCACTAAAATATGATTTCAAATACCACTAAGAAGAAGGTTCTTCCTTTGACATTAAAGGAGTGGGCTAATTCAGGAATCTGGCTTTGCCTTTCTGAGTTCTGTCAGTCTGTATCTTCTCTGTCACTACATTCAAACATAATCCTCCTGTCCCTTCTTCATATACCTTCTGAAAAGTTCTTCCATTGAAAGCATAGCTTTTCCATGTATACTGCCTTAGGCTATGATGACTCATGATTTAACCGTCTCCTGCTTCATGTAATATGTCGCATATGAGAGAAGAGCATGAGACTGCGTCTGTGCCACATATACCTCATTTAATTCATCACAGAAGCTCACGTTCTTCTCAACATGGAGACCACATATAGCATAATAATACAGTGGAAAATGACATTTTGAAAGCCATCCTCTTTAGTTTCAGAAGTTCTTGGCATCAGAAGTGTCTATTAAGAAGTTAGAATACTTCATGAGATTTTGTTGGGTTTTGTGGACTTTTTGCCTACTACATCCACCTTTGAAGAAAGTATCAAAACCATAAGACTACACACAAGGCTAGGCAGGGCACAATACTCTTCCCAGTTCTCTTGTTTGAGCCAAAATACTGCGCAGCAAAGCATGGAAAATGTAGAGGGAGAAGTTCAGAGGAAGAGAGCACATACATTTCAAGCATCTTGATTTAATAACCTACTGATTAATTCATTCAGGATCTAATTATCAAGCACATAGGATAGAGATTCGAGAATATTACCATTCAGCCATCCTAATAAAAAAAAAAGAAAAGTTTGATTATGTGTAGTTTGTAGACACAGTTATGGAAGGATAAGTAAAGGTATGAAGTTATTACATTGCTAAAGCATAAGTGTGCTGGATAAGATCACAGGTCCATACAGACCCGTGTCTATCCTTTCAGAGTAAGTATTAAGGGATAGCATGGGAAGGAGCTTAGGTCAGGATACACAGACAAAAATTAGGCCCTCTACATACTTTTTCAGGACACATTCCCAGCTTCCACCCGTACTTCAAAGGTTTCCTGAACCAGTGGTTTATCTACTAAAATTTTTTAATAGCCATTAATGAAACAATTTATTCTGAGAAGTGTCAATGTGTCCTCATACTCCTTCCCTGGTAAAGAAAAAACTCTGGTGTCATAAGCTCCTTTAATTTGCTCTGCATGGGTCTAAGATTCAGCTCAGAAAGGAAGTTTCAAATATTGTGGCAACTTAAAATTTTATGTAGGCTCCCCTTTGGTCTGTGTTAAGACCCACAAGAGCAACCCCAGCTGAAGCCTGATAGCTGAAACCATGTCAGCAGAGGTGCTAGAATAATGGTCTCTGTACTTGAATACTTGTAGGAGCTTTCCAATCCAAATGTGAAGTAGTATTCTTGCTATTCTACCTTTGGGTGGTTAGTGGAATATTTTTTTTATGAGACTTCCTGTGTGCTCTTATTGTGTTTTCAATCTATTATTTTACTGTTTTGATCTATTCAGATATATTGTCTTTTTTAGTTGAACTGTGTTTTATCTATTGTTGTCCAGAACTCATATGTTTGTCAGCAGAGATGCCCATTAATAAATTATTTCCTTATTATTCTTTCTAATACAACCTACTATTGTGGCACATACTATATATTTACTGTCCAAAATGCTTTTCCTTAACATAAGCCTGACCTACCAGAAATTGAAAAAAATAGGCTGTTCAGTAAACTAAAAAAAAAAAGATACAGAAAGAAATAATTCAAAGACACACATTGTAGTATCTACTAGGAACATGAGAGAGCAAGAGCAAATTCCACTGGCGGCGTGATATCAGGAAGAGATATCCTACGAGTGAGGAAAGATTTGTATTTTCCTTGACCTCAATTCATTGACACAGACAAAGTATGAGGAACTGAAAAGCATTAAGTAAAATGTTCCCGTACATTAAATAAAGTGACTTTAATGACTTCAATATTTTGATGTAGAAAGCTGTCATTCAGCTTTTCATAAAAATAAGAGACATTAATTCTGATAAACAATAGAACTTTATTTAGTAGTGCATCCTTCATAAAAACTGTAGTCAAAAGCACTTCACAATGTTAAATAATACAGCAACAGATCTGAATAATAAATAATACAGGAACTGAGGAAAAGAGAAATTAGGTAGTATCAGCAAATGGATTTTTTTTTTCTTTCTAATAAACATACAAGCTAAAAAAAATAATGAACATAGACACAGATAGACAGTTCTATACGATAGGAGCTGTACTGGAAGAAATTCCATCTGTGGCCAAGCTGTGCTATAGATAATTTTAAGTGTTTGGTGAGTGTTGCAGAAAGACTAGACATAATATGAAATAAAACACTGCAAATCTTCAGAGAATGACTGGGGAGAAGAAAACATAAAGTCTGGGGTTTGGGGTTTTTTTGTGGGTTCTTTTTATTCTAATATCTGATGATCCATGTCTTCATATTAGAACCATGTTACGTATGATTTTGGCTGCTAGGAGAGAGAAGAAGTTATATAAGGGATTAGTAGTTAGACACTCAAATCCCCAGTTTAGCCATCTATCATCATTTAAACATTCAGAACTGGAAAACACCCAGGTTGATACGAAAAGAGAAAATGGTGTTATTAGTTCTAGTTCAGATGCCCAAATATAAGTAAACACTCAGTGCAGATCAGTGTTTACTCATCTGCATGTGTGAAAATGGTTTTATTAGTTCTAGTTCAGATGCTCAAATATAAGTAAACAATCAATGCAATTGGAGATGAAGAATAAAAATCGGGATGAGTGTATTCTGTCATGACTTCCCCCATCTGCATCCATGTTGGAAGTCAAGGCCAGACTTCCTTTGATTGGAAAAGACCACCACGAAATAATTTGTCATGGTATGGTAATACTTACAGAAAGATTTTATTTAATAAAATTTGTAAGCTGAACAATAGAAGATCCCTGTCACTTAAACGAACAATCATCCTCAGTAACCACTTCCTTGGGTTGCTTTGTCAGCTGCAGTAAAAAATGTTCCTCTGTGTTCCACTTCAAGTGAATCTGAATCCATGTTTTTATTATTTGTGTTCTTTTTAGAGACACCTCTGCTCTTCTCTGAGTTTAGCAAAGAATATACTTAACAATTACTTTCCTATAACATAAAAAAAATAACTTTAATTTAGCTGTTGATCAATCTGACTTTATTTGTTGAATCCTAAAAAAATCGCTTTTTAGTATTTTTATTTTACACTCTGTGGGATGCAACAACATCCATGTAACTTTCAGAATTTATATCTGTGTAATTGCTCTACAATCACTTTAGATATCAGAATCCCCTCTGACTACACTTGTGGCTTGTTCACCATCATCAAACTTAGGCTGATAACACACATTATTAACTAGAAGCTGTTAGGTCTTCTTAACACAAGAGTTTAAAACAGAATACCAAAATAGCTTGTTCTTAGCAGGGATTATTTTGTGAACTATCACTATTTCAACCCCATTACAATAATTTTCATCACTAGTGCACTCTTATTTTTGTAATAACAAAAATGCAAAAATTATGCAAAAATGACTGTACTAAAATTATGCACATTTATGAACCTCTAGCATATGTTTGGTCCTCCCTTTAACTAAAATGAAGAACATATCAGCATTGTCTTTGTATAAATGTATTCATTTTTATTTTGCAGAACTGATATTCTTCTTCATTGTAACAGAGAACAGAGAAACACTCAAAAATGTAGTTCTGTCACGGGCTGCTTTCTCTTTATCACTGTTTGTTTGTCTAGCACTCACTTTTCAGAAAAAAATGAGACTGTTTGCTAAGATATTTTAAAAGACTCTCAAATTTAACCAACTGTTAACTTTTTCTTAAATACCTGCCTTAGTTTCTGTTTAATCCCTGAAATTTTTATTCTGTAATGTACAATTGTGCTTTCACTTACCAAGAGGAAAGGAGATGGGAATTTGTATTTACAGAACTATAACAACATTTTTAAAATCGAAATTTAAAAACTAATTTAAAGAAAATGTAAATAAAAACAGTAAAGTTGTTTTTCTTTCTTTTTTTTTTTAAGTAAAGTAGTATTAGACTTTCTAATTTCCACAGAGAGGCTGTCCTAATTAGCTGCTTTTTGAGTGGATTGTTTTAGCTAAATTAATCATACTTATATGACAACCATATTTTAAATTCCAAGCTTCAAGTGACCCTTGTATCAGGAATATACTCTAATATTTCTCTTCCTTGCCCTTTGTTCTCTTAAGAAGCTTAACCTGTCGTAGCAGGGAAGCACATCTTGTCTTGTGTTCCTTGCTACATTTATCTTAAGAGCAGCAAACAGAATGGAAAGTGGTACTATGAACTTGTTCTGTCTTAAGAGCATGGGATCACTTCAATTACATGAAGAAGTTTTTCACTCGGAAAAAGCTAGGCGTGACAAATCTCAGTAGTCTAAAAGTATATCTTGTTAAATGTATGAATGGGATTGCCCAACATAGCTGTTGGTTGGCGTTGTGCAGAGGAGAACCGTCTCCAGTCCCACACTGCCGTATGTCAGAAGGAAATCCTCCCTAAGGAAATCTCGCCTTTTCCACATCAGCAGCCCCAAAGGTCTCCTTTTAATTTCTGTGATACTGTTCTAGGTTTGGAGCAACTTGCCTCCCTTCCCAGATCATTTCTGTGGGTTTAGCAAGTGTATAAAGACTTGTGTCTTTTGCTGCTCTTCCTAGCCATCACTAATCTCACTTACTCCCTCTTCAAGCACAAAAACTAAGAACGTCTTAAGGCTGCTTCTCTGCAATTCCACAAAATACATATTTCCACTGGGCTTAGGATGTTTTTCACCTTGCTAAGATGATCTCAACTTCTCAAAGTTACCTGTGATTTCTATAACTGCAGAACTGAAAACCATCTTTGCATCATAGGGTCAAAAAAGGTAAAGAGCAATTCAAAATAATCATTCTGTTACAAATTAGTCTAGCCAGCTGTGCCACTATTGGGGAATAATTTTCTTCTACGTTACCACAAAACTGTGTTTGCCCTATGTAGTGTCTGAATTGTATCTTTCCTCAGCTCTTGCATCATCTGCATTTGATAAAAATTATCATCTAATCACACAGATGAAACAATCACAGATAGGGAAGAAAAAAAAACCCTAAAAGATCAAGGAAAAAAAAACTAAAAGATTAATGAATTGTTTAAATGTCAGAGAGATGTATATGCTAACAGTACTTTGACCCATTCTTAAACCCTGTTCAGATAAAATTCCCCGAACATAGAGTATCTCATCTAATATGCACCAGATGTACAAGGACACAGCACTCCCCAGTCCACACGTATTGGTTAATGCAACTTCATCAACTCATAGTACTCATATATTGAATGGTTCATAATGCACAGTAGAACTTGATACAATAGCTCCCTGACGATCATGAAGACAATTCTTTCTTTCTGTGGGTGTTACAGACCTAATCACACAGTCAGGCCAAAATTGAAGAAATATGTAAAGTTTAATATGGTTTAATTTGGATATAAGATGGACACCCTAATAAGGAAACCAGGAAACAGGAATTCTTTAGGATGAAAATATTAGAAACTTGCTAATACATCCTAATTTAAAAGAATTTTCTTCAAAATCCTCTTTCAATTTGGAGCCAAGAATTGAGTTGTGAAAAAACACTGCATTTCCTGTTGATAACAAAGGTGGACCAAATCCCTAACACAGGGATTTCGAAGAGGTTTAAAATTAAATGCTATGAGTAGGTAATTTTCAGTTAATGATTTTCTTATGCATTCTTTAGAGCAATTTTTTAGTGAGAAATGAAACTTTCCGTAACTTGTGTTGCTAGTATTGCTTATGAATAACGTGTATTTCTAAATGGGTAAATACTGACAAGAGCAGAGGGAAAAAAAGCAGAATTTTGTACCCTGGGACTTGTCTTGGTTTTGCAACATCTGCCCCCTGTGTAATGTCACTCTGTGGCAGTGACCGAAAGGAATCAAGCTGAAATAATTTAATTTAAGAAGAAAAATGACTGCTAATAGAGAGTCCTCTGAACTCTGGAGATTAATTTGCTCTGTTTGATTTTGTCATGGAAGACCAATAAAGGGCTGAAAAGCTCAGACTTGACATGATATTTTTGGTGCTGATGGCTGGAATCTTCATGGACAACAAAGCATATATTTTATTTCTTATGTTATTTATAAGATCAAGTTGGTTAACATTATTTCAGGCCAATGGCTCTTCTTTCTTCTCATTCTGGATCATGGTTTTTGCAGATTACTGCTAAACAGCATTTTTGGATGACAGAAAAAAAAAATTTTCATAAATTGGAAAAACAAAAAAAAATGTTCTGGCATTTGACAAAATGCTTGCTTTAGATGGATTTTGTAGAGAAGATTTTTAAATTGTGATGTATGGTTTCACCAACCACTGCACATTCTGAGCTTTATGTGCAGTTTTGATATAAGTACAGTCACTAAAAATGTCTCTGAGAATGGCGATCCCTGTGTGAAATTTAGGTGAGGATTTCTTTTTCCTCAGCATTTTAGATCCACATAGGATGTGTTATGGAAAAATTTTATCCCAAATGGAATTTCTAATCAAGTATTGATTTTGAGAAAGAATAGGGAAAATATTATATTTGAAGTCAGTTTTGTTAGTGTTCTTGTCATTTTAAGCTGAAGGACTGTCCTGGTTTCAGCTGAGATAGAGCTAATTTTCTTCCTAGTAGCTGGTATAGTGCTGCATTTTGGATTTAGTATGAGAATAATGTTGAGAACACAGTGATGGTTTAGTGGTTGCTAAGCAGTGTTTACACTAAGTCAAAGACTTCTCAGCTTCTTATGCTCTGCCAGCAAGAACGCTGGAGATGTGCAAGAAGCTGGGAGGTGGCACTGCCAGGACAGCTCACCCAAACTGGCTAAAGGGATATTCCATACCATATGATGTCATGCTCAGCATACAAACTGGGGAGAGTTGACCAGGGGACAGCCGTCACTGCTTGGTGACAGGCTGGACTTCAGTTGGTTGGCCGTGAGCAATTGTTTTTCATTTGCATAGCTTTTCTCCTTGGGTTTTATTTCTCTCACTTTTTGTTGTTTTCATTTTCACTAAAACCATTATTATTATTATTATTATTTTTATTGCTGTTATTTTTATTATTATTATTACTGGAGTTGGTGATGGTGGTTATTTATTTATATATTAAACTGTTCTTATCTCAATCCATGAGTTCTCTCATTTTAACTTTTCCAATTCTGTCCCCCATTCCACTGGGTTGGGCAGAGTGAGCAAGCAGCTGTGTGGTGCTCAGTTGATGGCTGCGGTTAAGTCACAACAAGGACAGAGGTTTAAGACTCTAAACACATTGAACTGTCTAGAATATGCTCACATATCAAGCATGAAAAAAACTATTCATAAAGAAAGTCTCGTATATTAATTACTGGGCCCTAATCCTGCAACAAACTTTATCCACACAATGTACCATCAATGTTAAAGTGTAAGCACAGGAATTCATTCCTGTGGACTTGACTATAGGGTAAGACATTCAATTGTCCAAGTCTCACTTGCAACCCAGAAACCAGAAAATTAAGACATTGCTCCATTTCAAGATAAGTTATGATAAACTCAGTTTTTTTGTTTGAATTTTACAAGGTAATTTCTTAATGGAGATACAGTAAACTTAAAATGTAAATAATTCCTATCCTTTACCAGTTATTCACCTTCATCCTCTTTTTAATCTGCCTATATATCTATATGGTCCTTCCTGAGAGCTTTCTCTAGCCCGGCTCTCAGTAGAGTAGGAAGTTGAAATAAATGCAGCAGGAGAGTCAAGATGCTTAGATCTAGCATATGTAAAGAAGAACGGAAAGAAAGAGGAAAAAAACCCCAAACCTGTAGAACTTACTTTTTGGTATGACAGCTGAAGTGAAAACTTCCACAGGGTTTTCCAGACTACCTTTTTTTTTTTTTAATTCTAAACAGTGTTATAATGAGGTAATATAGTATTTCTAATCCAGCTTTAATGATTGCCATCTATACTATGTTCTCTGCCTTACACATGCACATATAGTTTAGAACTTTTATCTCAGTGTTTGTACAAGGAAATTAGCATAGGTCCCCTGTTCTCACAAGTAAGAAATAGTTACTTAAACTGCTTGACAATCTAGGCTTCACACTCTAGAAAAGATGTATGAAACGATGGGTAAATCTCTGTAGTAGAGAGCTTTTACTTCATATGTCTGAAACTGCTAGATGATAGTTCACTTACAGATAGTTAAATTTAATTTTTGCGAGTGTTGATCCATTATCTATGTATAATTTTTAAAGCATTTTAAATAAAATTTTAATACCATCATTAGAAGTGTTTTAAATTCAAGGTGCTGGATGCAGCAAATGATCGACATAATTACTTATGTGTGTCTATGTGTACGTATGTGTATATGTACATGTATACATCCTGTGTGCACAGACTGACTATAGATAGATTGATAGGTACGTAATTCTGTTCATGCTTGGTATATACAGGATATGTACAGATAGACAACCAGGCAGAGAGAAAGACACGTAGATAAATGGATGGATGAATGAATGAAATTCTTCCCTAGTAGTTTGTCCTATTATATATGTGCAGTGGGAGAAGGTATATCATTTATTTCAGAGAGTTATTTAAAAATGTCTGCCATCCCTGCAGAGAGAAGTCCCCGAGGATTGCATTCTAACCACACTAGAAACAACCTTTAAAATTCTCCATTAATCTTAATTTTGCTTATCATATTCACAAGGAAACATTGTGTCACAGTTACTCAGCAAAGAAAAAGTCCCTCTGAAGTACCTCACTCTCATTACATGCTTTCAGAGAAGGAAGCAGTTTCCACTTACCAATTTCATGCTTGTCAAAGGCCCTGGAAAGCATTTCCTTTTCTTGTTTTGTTTTGGGGTTTGGTTGTTTTTTCCCCAGCCGCTCTGTTCTTCTGAACACTATTCCGATGATTTTATTTCTTTCATTTTCTGAAAGTTTGCCGACTCCTAACATGACAAGGAACTGGTCCCCTGGCTTCTGATTCATCCCAGGAGCCCAGGATATAAACTGGCTAAGGACTTTGGGTGCCTTTTCAAAGCATTTTTCTGATAATGTTTGTGAAGACACAAAATGAAATTAAATGAACAGAACATAATAAAGAATGCCTTAGAATAGCAGAATAAAAGAGGTACTGGAAAGAGATGGATAGTTTTGATATATTCCCTCTTTCCACTTTCCCATAGACTCCTAGTGGCAATACAAGGCTGTCCCTGTGACTGCTTGCTCTGTTCCACCAAGACCAACACTGGTCTTTGCTGTACCAAACCCCTGTTAAACTGAGCACCAGCCAACAGCCAAGAAGAGACAGATACCTGCCTGAATCTAAGAGACAAAAGCTGAGGCAGGCTTGGACATACAGTCACAGCTGCATTGCCAGAGACAAGCATGGAGGAGTACAGGATCTCCACTGCTGGAGAAGGCAGACCGTGCTCTCTACCAGACAGTGATAATGGAAGCAGAGTAATTTTCTTCCTCCAGGTACTTGGAGAGAGTATCTAGAGGTTCCTAACTCCAAAAAAACTTATGCAACCCTGTGTCATTTCCAAATAAAAATACGTGTAAAATGTAATTCAGAGAAGATCTGCTTTGGAATAATGTAATGGACAATTTTGCTCAAGTACTGCAAATGCCTGCACATTAATGTCTTGCCAGTAACAGATTTTTTCCATGGTCGCTGACGGAGCCATCTGGTTTAACAGTCTTACTCCGTGTCTATTTAGACATGGTTTCTTTTCTAACCTTCTTGTGAACCTAAGGGAAAGACACAATTGGCTGGTTTTAATTTACATTCTAAACACAGCACATGACAATTCAAGGAGGAGAAGTTATTTCAGTTTTGACATATAACTAATATTAATATCTTCAAAATGTATGTATGTGTCTAATTTTCCAAACATTTGGCTTTAATTGATAAATACATACATGTACAAAATGTTGATATATATATTAAACATAGTTTATTTACAACTTTTTAAACTATTTAACAATTAAAATATTCTTAGGCTAATTACAATATAAAAACCTCATGTGAAGGCATTAACATTTCTCCGTGGGATATTTTTTCTATATTGTACCACGGCAATGAACCCTTAAGAAATTTTGTATGTAAATGTGGCAAAAGCATTGATTGTGAATTTATTTTTCTTCTAATTTGTGTGTTTTCTTTCTTTTTAGAACTTCTGCCCTTGTTAGATGAGGGATTTGAACAATTCTTTTTACAATTAAACCACATATTCTGAGGTCAAACGTTTCCAAAGTTTCTGGGTAGCAATAGACAGCACAGAACAGCAAATGTATGCAAAAATATACAGAAAGCTTTGTGATCATGAGCAAGAAAAAGTTTGGGAGTGCATGCCACTTACCTGTGAGAGGTCTCAGAAATGTGTCCTTCTGCTAAAACAAGACCAAGAAATCCAATATAAAATACAGTGCCAACTAAGCATGAGATTTTAAAGAAAGGTAAAGAGGTTTTCACCACCGCTGTCACAATGTCCTAGGGCAGTATGTGCTGCTTTGTCATATGCCTGAAGAGTGGCTTCTCCTTATAAAATTAAGGTGAGCACTCTCTCCCAACCAAATCAATTTATATACGTGGAATATTGATGGACACTGCGCCTTTTCTATGAGCAGTTAGTAGGACCAAATACTTGCTTGTAAAAAAGTCTGGAGAGTATCAATAACAAGATTTGATCTTTAAGACAGTCTAAATGATTTCCATTAGAATATATAAAATATAGAGACCTTTTTTTCCTCTGGCCATGTCAGTGCGGTCCTGCACCATTCTGCCAAGTTACGTAGTCCAAGTTCATTGAGATTCGTCATTTTGCACCAAGTGTCAACTCCCCAGATGAAGAGATCTGAAAATCAAAACAAGGTCAGCAAGATGAAAGAGGATCTATCCCCCAGCTTGGTGTGGAAACCTGTTTGCCAACAGCAACCATGAAGATTCAGAAAAACTGTCTTCCTTTTTTTCACCTGGAGATGTGTATCTTAGCTATAACTGTGGTGGTTAATGATGGTCCAATTTTTTAACATCCTGCTTTTTTCCTGGGTAACAGCAAGAAAACAGCCTCAAGCTGCACTGGGGGAGGTTTCTGTTGGATATTAGGAAAAAATTCTTTGCTGAAAGAGTGGTCAGACTTTGGAACAGGTTGACCAGGGAAGTGGTGGAGTCACCGTCTCTGGAGGTATTTAAAAGACGTGTAGATGTGGCGCTTAGGGACATGATTTAGTGGTGAAATTGGTTAGGTTAACTGTTGGACTTGATGATATTAAACAGCTTTTCCATCCTAAATTTCTCTGTGATTCTACGATTCTACATTATTCTCAGTCTATGCCAAGTGTAATATTATGTGTACTACTTCTCTTGATATCACTTTCTTCTTGATTTTGCCCTCTGGACTCCTGAAACAAGCAGAAATAAAGCAGGATAAGCAAACTGAATGTACATGCCTAAAGCAGACATTGTGTAACGTTATTGTAAAGGCAGATGGTCTCTTCGAAATGAAATGGTCTCCTGCTGAGAACAAGAAGCTACTGAGCACGAATTTAGGTTAGACAGTTTGGACCTGTATGTGTCTCTGTGTGCACGGAAGGCACCAGCCTCCATTCAGCCCTCGCAAGTCAGCTAAATGGATTCTCTTTGGACTGAATACAGGCTAAGTAAAAAGATCAAATATCTTTGCTTTATGCAAAGCTTCTTCAGCCCTGAGTGGGAGACACAGTCTCTGTGCGACTAAAATTGAAAGCTAAGAAAATAAGATCACATCTTTTAAAAGTTCTGTAAGAGATATTCTAATTTCTGTTTAACTGTTCCCTTTGTACAAAGTGTTATTCAAAACTCAAGAGAAGCGTCTTTGCTTTGAGAATGTCAGTGGCTAGTAGATATTCATGTGATTGTCTATTGCTTTACTATAAAGTTGAAAAAAGATTTTTAATTCTAAATTGCCTAAGTGGAATTTACTCCTAGTTATTGTTAGCAGATTCCTGTCCTGCGAAGGACAATCAAGGTCATTCAGAAAGTTACTCCAAAACACAATTCCCCTGACTACTCCATGCTGTAGGCATTTTTACACCTATATATGCCACCAAAAGGTTCCTGTAGCGTTGAATAGGGGCATATGAGAAAGGCTTTTCATTTACTGTGGTAATAACACTCTTTAGCTCTGGAGAAATCAGATTTTATAAGTGTCGTTTTGCCTCTTCTCCTTAAGTTTGTGGTAATCAAGTGTCTTTTCCTTCTTGACATATCAATATTAAGGTGAACATTTATTTTATATTGCCAGTCTAAGTAACTTTTCCATATAGTGGCACTTCTTAGAAGACTCATTTGTTCTGAGTCTTGATACTCTGAAGCTTCTTGACAAGTTTCTGCTGTCAGGTTTCATTTGGAGTGGAAAATACATTAAAATATGGAAAAACATTTATATGTGTATATATATATACACCATGCCATGAAGTGAATTCCAGTTTGTTCCTTCTTTCTATTTAAAAAACGTGGTCCTGATCAGCATTTGACTACTTTGGCAAACATTCTGCCCAGCAAGAACACAGTATTGACAGACCACAGCAAGGATGCTGACTGACTGCTTCAGTGCAGATCTAGGCTGACTTAATTACTAGCAAGAGTTTGTGGCCAGGAATTACGGGCTTGCTTTTTTATATCATTAAATTCTAATTCTTATTTCCATTATGTTTAGTAAAATCCAAAGAAAAAACTAATGCAACCAGCAATGAATATATATAAGGATAAATATAATTACATTTTGACTATTTATAACAGATCTGCAGGAGTTATAAACATAGTTTCATGGATTTCAAGGGAGTTATGCCTGTTTAGACAAAGCCAAGATGCCAGACTTCTGTGTTCTCTTATATGTTTGTGACATATTTGAGACTAAATCGTAACAACTTACTATTTCTTTGAAGGGACATATTCCGGATAGTTGTAGTACTTCAATTTGGTGGCATAAAGCTGTAATGGATAAGAAAGAAATAAAGCAGGAGGCAGGGGAAAGACAGGTTTAATATAAATACCCATCTGTTGACAAAAGCCACTAACAGATCATGCCAAATTATGATCATGTTTCTCTAAAGAGGAAAAAATAAGTCACAGAAACAAAAAAAATAACTGCTGGGGTTTACATACTTTGCCAGACAATACCAAAGTTACTTGGATGAAACAGCCTAGGCATGACCTGCTTCAAATGAGCAAAGACAATGGACACGAAGTTCTGGATTCTGAGGTCAATGCTCAGTGTATGCAACTACTCCTTCAAAAATTCTTCCTCCTAAAATATTGTCCCTACTGCTGTACAGAAGTTACTTGTCTTTTAAGAAGACGGTTTTTGTTACAAATAGCTATGCATCACAGCTATGAAAGGGAAGAGGTCTACATAACTAAATCCAGATGAATCTCACCAGTATCAGCCATTGATTTACATTGCTCTACAGTCTCAGTGTTCCCATATGAAGTAAGACATTTATGGAATTCCACCTGGGGGTAGGTGAAGAAGTCAAGCATGATAATGAAAGAGACAATTCAGAGAATATAAAGTCAACCCCATTTCTTTTGTGTATTTTTCTTAGCTTTAGAAATATATCTGCAAATAATCCTAGCCTAATTGCTATTTCTTTTACATCATAATACTTATGCAGGCAGCAATATCAAATTTCATTAAAGTATAAACTAACTCCTGTCTGGGATTTTATTTTTGTTTTTTTAATCTTAACATTTATTTAACAGTAATATCTAGAACAGAAACTGTGTCACAAAACTGTATTTCTGTTTCGATTCTGTCATACTCCAAAATCTGCTTTAAGGCCAGATCTGCATATTGTCACCACAGGGAACACAATATACCCGAATGGCAAGTCCATTAAAAGAGACAAATTAAAATACAATTAGATGAAATATTTGTTATACACATGCTGGAATTAACAGTGATTGTAAGTTATCTGAGAACCATTATTAAGATGGATATGCATGCCTTTGGTGTTTTTTTCTTGCAGTTCAGAGACTCTAGTGAAAATACTAAAATTTAAATTAGCAACATCAAGTGAATGATGATCAAGACTGAAAAAAACAATGAGCACACTATATTATTTACCTATAACAGATGGTATATGGAGAATATCATATAATTGAACT
This sequence comes from Opisthocomus hoazin, assembly GCF_030867145.1. NCBI lineage: Eukaryota > Metazoa > Chordata > Aves > Opisthocomiformes > Opisthocomidae > Opisthocomus > Opisthocomus hoazin. Next base: position 27,464,386 of record NC_134421.1, read on the forward strand.
TACCTAAGGTAGGTAAATTTGGTTGGCTTCCGGGGATTCTTCTGTCCCAGTCCTGTAGATGTGAGGCTGCTGCAGTTCCTTGTCCCCAGGATCAGGCATCAGACACACACAGAAGACAGTTAAAAATAGGATTTAATAAGAATATAGAACATATTGGCGAAGTGACGAAGCCCAGGACTCAGACAAACACATGCACTGAACAGTCAAAGCCTGCTTACCTGTGGCCACTCACTTCTGCTGTCTTTCCTTCTAATTTCCCACATCTGTCCCACCCCAGTCTTGCTTGATCCCTCCTTTTCTCTGCCTCTCCTAAACATCCCATAATAATCTCCTGTTTGTTGTTGTCCCTTTGATCCCTGTCAAGTGTCTGTGTAATGTGCTTAGCCTTTATGCAGAAAACATAGCAACATCTGAATTTATTTTACAAAACTAGCATTTACAGCACTTCATTTCAGTAACTGTTCCAAGCTAACATGCTTGAGATGATATAATAGTACAAAAACAGCTAATGAAAATTCGACTGCAAGTCTGGTATACTCCATTTGGTCCTTCAAATCTCCCTACCAAGAAAGTAGCATGGGATTTTTACTTTACTCAAAAATGTACTACCTTCTAGTAAATAGTACAAGCTCCCATGAAAAATCTATATTAGGTAAGGAATTATATTTTGGACTTACATGTTGAAACATGAGAAATTAGGTTATATCTCAGAGTTTATGAAAAGAAAGACTGGCATTGTGTTTTTATTTGAATGCCAGTCACTGCTCTATTGGAAAAAACAGTAACTTTAGGCATTTGCAGGACTATTTAACTTGGTCTTCTTTAGAAAGAAATTACAGAAAATATATGAAAAATCATGAAAGTAATTCAAAATATAACCGAAGGTCAAGCCTTATGCAATACCTTACAGACTTTGCCCAAACTAAATTTTCCTGACAGCAAAATTCTCTTTCCATCTCTTCTTTCCTTGGACAGCACCTTTCCAGCCCTGCTCCATCCACAACTCTAGCATTCCTTTTTCCCTCTAGCATCCCTTTTTCCCTCAGCCTAAGTCTAGCCTTAAATGAAGATTGAGCCTTACACAAGCACCCTACCCCACTCACTTAATTTAAAACTTCTCACAGCAGAGTTGCACTGAATCCGACATTTTCTTATGACAGTCTCTTATCAGTCCTACTCCATCTGTACCCTTACCCTCTTGCTTTCTTTCTTTCTATCAACCCTAACCTCAACCTAACATAGGATAACAAGCTTTACCGTGTAGCTATAATGAAAATTTAATAATGTGATTACATTTAGGAACCTCAGAGTCTTTATTGTTAAAAGGTAGCCCTCAAAATTTCTTCAAAACAAAATCACAGAATCACAGATCTAGTCCAAGGCCTCAGCTACAGCAAGTAGCTTAGAGCTGTGGTCGGTTCAGTTTTGAATAACTCCACAGATGGAGACTTCACAATCTCTCCAGGCAACCTGTTTGACTGCCCTCACAGGAAACCATTTTTTTGCTGTGTTCAAATGGAACCTCCTATGTGCCAATTTGTGCCCTTTGACTCTTGTCCTGTTGGTGGGCACTATTGAGAAAACTCTGGCTCACTCTTCTTCAGTCGCTCCATAAGGTATTTATAGGCATTCATGAGATCCCCCTGAGCCTTCTCTTATGCATGCAGAACAGTCCCATTTCTCTCAGCATCACCTGATATGAAAGAGGTTCCACTCACAGGACCACTCGTGTATTTTAACACATAAAATGATACCAGTGCAGAGCTATGAGATATTGAGGGAGCAGCAGAAAAATACCAAACATTTGACTTGTTGAGGTAATGAAGGATTTTCCCAAGAGCATAAACTGGGCATAGGCCTCACTTGGAGCAGTCCAAGAGAACAAATGGGAGTGCCTGGGAAATGCTAACACCCAATGCTCTCCCTAGTGGAGAACAGTTATTTTCCTGGAAGCAGTAAAGAACCAGAGAATGACATGTGACAAAAACAAGGTGTGCTGTGCATTTCCGCCTCCTCTCTCCTGGACCGCTCCACAGTCTCAGGAATTCTCATCAGGTCTTGGCCTTTGTGTAATGAGTTTGGCAGTTAAGTGTCCCTTGACTGTACCAGGAACCTTTGCATGGCTAAGGTGGGGAGCAGCACTGACTGTACCAGGAGCTCCTGTTGCCTGGCCAAGGTGGGAAACAAGAGCAGGAATAATTAGTCATCCCCTGATAGCCCTGGAACATCCCTTACCTGTACCGTAACCTGAGTGGAATGGTACCAGTGTTATTGGAATTTCGAGAATTCCAGTAATTACTCATTGTAACCAAGATGGATATTTGCTGATGACTAAAGCCAATCATCTCATGACCCTATAAACAGCAGTCTTAAGTGAAGCCCTTTGAGCTCTCCCGGACTGCAGCAGGCTGTGACCAGCATCTGCCCCTGAGTTGGACACTTCTCAGAGCTGGAGAATTCTCAATTATAAGAAGCTCAGAGACCATCACCAAAAACTGACAATGAGACCCGGACTGAAACCCTTCACTCCCAGAGGCTCAACCCTTGCCTGTTGAGAAATACAAAGATATTTGAAGTGAGTATTTCCCTGAACTTCAGGGGAATTTTTAACAGGTACACCTTTATACATTTATGTATATCTTTATGTCTGTGTGCATGTGTGTGTGAATTTATTTAAGTGTCTGATAGCAAGTATAATTTAAATATTGCCATCTCAAATCTGTAATTACTTTAATCACTACAGTGGCTTGATTATAAAGTGCTGCTAAAATCTTATTAAGTGCTGCTAAAATCTTGTGATCCACCTTAAACTGCAAATAAGCCCTGTATAAATCATTCTAACTTGATTCTAACTCCATTTGCCATGTATGTTCTGTTCATATAGTAAGTAACAGAATGAACCTTGCCATCAAACTTTGTTAAGTCATACTTCCATAAATTCTTATTAAAACCACTTCTTGCTAATACCTTCAATGATGATTCTTTAAGCAGCCTAAACCACTCATTCGCAACACAAGGCCCACTTGAACTCTATGTTAAACTGTGTCCAAGCCAAGGGTGTGAAGGTCCTGCAATGCATCCAAAGGAGAGCAAAAAAGCTGGTGATAGGGCTGGAAGGAATGTTCTATGAGGAGTGGCTAAAGACTTTGGGCTTTTCTAGTTTGGGAAAAAGGAGGCTGAGGGGTGGCCTCATTGCTCTCGACAGCTTCCTGAGGAGGGGACGTAGAGAAGGAGGTACCGATCTCTTCTCCCTGGGATTCAGTGACAGGAAACATGGGAACAATTGAAAGCTGTGCCAGAGGAGGTTTAGCCTGGACATTAGGAAGTATTTCTTTACCAAGAGGGTGTTCAAACACAGGAATGGGCGTCCTAGGGGCTGGTTAATGCCGCAAGCTTGTCAATGTTTAAGAGGCATTTGGACAATGCCCTTAATAACGTGCTTAGCTATTGGTCAGCCCTGAATTGGTCAGGCAGTTGGACGAGGTGGTCATTGTAGGTCCCTTCCAGCTAGTCTAGTCTATTCTGTTCTGTTCTGTTCTGTTCTGTTCTGTTCTGTTCTGTTCTGTTCTGTTCTTTGACGCACCATTAACGCTGTGCCAAAAGCACTGACTTGTAGTTTTACCTGGGCTTCAGGGTCTACAAAAACAACTGGACAGTTGACTGTTCATTGCAATGGCACTGCATCAGTCCTAGTCCCTTATGATCCTGATGATGAGTTTTATTTCTTTTTTTTTTTCACTTATCCTTCAATAAAGCTGTAAAATACTAGCCCACATCATTGTCTTATTTTTCGCAGAAATTCATCCTTACTAGACAATTGGGATAAGAAATTTCCATATGACTAGCTGAAGTAGACTGAAGTTAAAATAAAATCAAAGTCATATATGAGAAACGAAAGTTTTTAACAACTTACTTAAAAGCTTGCTATCAGCTTTACACAAAATACAAAGCAGGGACAACCAGTAATTTGGTTCTAGAGCAACCTAGACAGAACACATCAGCCAACAAGTAAATCAAGCCATCTATCTTGCTATTGTTATTTTAATATGGGTATATGCTTTCTAATTATAAGGATAAGAAATTCAAGTAACAGTTGTATCCAAAAAGTGGAATAAAGGTCAGGATTGTAAATTAGTTGTTCAGTTATAATAGTGGAGAAACAAGCAGAGATGGAATCTGATAATGGGTCATAGACACTTATTGGAATAAGGGCTTTGGTCCAAAAAATGAGGAGGAAAAAAATTATAATTATTGAGAGTATAGTCAGACAAATTAATTTATATTTCTATAAAGCATTTCTGGCAAAGTTTTTGGGGAAAAAAGGAAAAAAAGTTTCTTAATACATAGTCAGTTGCTTAAAGTAAAACACAGAAGAATCAGGCCAGAAATACTAAAGAGCTGGTAAATATCAGTCTGGCTTTCAGTTGTTACCTGTTTAATTAAATACCTAATTTACTTTTGAAAATGTGATTTTCAAATATAAAACAATGCATTGAATTTCATGTAAATCAGTATATTTTCCAAAACGTCTCACACCTTCTACATATGCATCTGGAATGCCATACGCGTTTCTGGAAAGCGTGCAACAAAATGCAAGCCAGTGGTAAATCCTGATTTCCAATCAGCTATCAAATTTTTATGGAACTCAGTTTTGATGTCACTACCCTGAAGAACATTCTGATTTAGTCAATTTCCTAAATACTTCCGTTGCAGACATGTTCATAATGTATTTGCTTTTACTTGTTACCAGCACCACTTCAGAAATAAGATTCAGTAATCACCTACACTAATTTTTAGTTTTCCAAATCATAATACAGCTGTTCAAAATTGCTCCAAGTATTTGTTCTACAATTGTGGATGGAAACGAACATAGGAATGACTAACAGCTTAATTTATGCTTTATATTATAAATTATCCTATAGTCTAAGATTTAGGGTAAACCTTCAGCAAACCAGGAAAACTTGTTCTTAAGAAGGTCTTGAACATAGTCCCACAGATCCCATATTTATGTCTTGTATTTGTCTACAGAAGTAGGTTCGTTAGTCTTTTACAATAGACAGCTCTGATGAGTATGAATATGTAGTATAATCAGCCTGTCCGCTTACTCTCTTTCTTCACAAGACTGTAATGTTTTCCACTCATCACTTAATTAAATTTTTTTCTTCTAGTGAATGGTGAGTCCCATTAGACCTTCAGAATAAGGCTGAGGACTGTAATGAACTTCAGCACTTCCCTCAGCTGTCTGGAGTTCACAGCTCACAACCTTCTCATACATCCTTGGATTTTTTCAAAATTTCTGATACCTACAGTTCTAAATCTTCACATGTTAAGAGTAGGGAACCCAATTCCTTATTAACTTCTTGAACCTTATTAACAGGGATGTGAAAGAGAAAAGGCATTTCCAGCGGTTAGCAGCCATGTGGAAGGTAATGAGTTTCTCACTCTGCCATACCTGCCAGGAATTGTCTGACTGATGTAATTGCTGCTGTTAAAAACTATGTAAATACAAAAAAAAAAATAACACAACTGAATGACTTAAAGCATTCAAAGTTGCATTTCATGATGCCATAGATATTGCACTCTTCTTACAATGTTTTACAATGAAGCTTTGCCTTAGCACTTTAATGGTGGACCAGAAATTCTTAACCCGTGTCTCTTATAGCCATTATAAATAGCGATGGTAAGAGTTAAGCTTTGTTCTGAGAGAGGTTACCAAACTAGTCTAACTTTTCAGCAAAAGGTAGTCCCTCATAACGTGCAATTCAAACTTTTCAACACATAATAAAATATTTTAATTTCCTTCACAAGGCTCTTACTTGGATCTTTAATTCTCTTTGTCACTCACAAGATACCAGGCATTATCCTTTCCAGAAGGACTTATAAAGAGTTCAGCCTTGCAGAGCTATTATTTATTTAATCTTGCCAGAGCCAGCAGCTAATATATCTTCTACGCAATGACAGTCTTCAGTGTATAATGTGAAACCGGTGGATTCAACTTTTGAAAAACAACGTAATTTGTTTGGTTTAGAAGACTGATAACAGGATAATCCTTCACCTCTGATAGTCCTAGCATTTGGCTGAGAACAAATTCACAGGGGCAAGAATCTGTGAATATGTATCACTTTTTGTGGAATACCCGATTCTGAGACTCTTAACTCAGTTGTTTTTCAGGAGCCTGGTTTCCAGCATTTCTTGAAGCTCCCGCTACCCAAAGAACTCAATTGAAGGAGAACCAAAATAAATAGTAACCTTTCGAAATCCTGAGCATGGTCTTTTCAGATTGAAAAAAGATTAAATATTTTCCATGTGGGACATATTAGCAGCACTTTGCTTTGTGTATAGAAGACACTTAGTTTCTGTCCATCTTGAATCTTTTACAAGAATTTGGATGGATAGATGGTAGTATCAGAGTGGTTTGAGAAATTATAATAATTTTTAGCTCTCAACCCTAATAAGAGTATTTACATCATCTTTTTACAATATAGAAGGTAGCATCAATAGTCACTGTTTTTATTTGAATTTTTACAGTTTAAATAATCTAACAGCATTTGTGGATTTATTTCATGTCTTTGATGTCTTGTAATTTATATAATTTAAACTTAAGTAACCAAAGAATGTTTTATTTGTAATATGAGCAAGAAACACACTATCAATTTTAAAAGGTCCTGGAAGAAAATCCCTGTAAAAGCATTTAAAAATCTGTGTTAAATGCCCTTACCTCAAAATTCTGTTTGGCTTCTAGGAAGAAAAGAATAATATTTGCTGTAATTCAAACGATCAAATTCTCCCATGATTTGGACATATTACTTGAAGAAAACATAGGGCCAAGAAAAGAGAAGTGCTAGAACTAGCAGATGCTATGCATCACATTTTCAGACCTTGATGCATTCAAATATGTAGTCTTTATAGATATCCACAGCTTTTTCTCTTCCAGCTTTTTCAGTTTATCAAGATTCAAATGCAATATGCAGTTCTCTTTCTGTACATTTTTTAATTAGTGGAGAATAGATGTGCTGCTGGAAATCAGAACTAAGCCTTTTTTGCCAACCTGTATTGATGGTTTTCTATATCTGATGAACCTAGCTATATTTTCTGCTGTAATTCTGCAATATTACTAGTAATACAAATAACCCTAAACACTAAAATTTCATATCATAATTCAAAAAGCTGTCCATGTAGACAGATCCATTATGCATAAGAATCTGGAATATATCTTACGTAATTACATGTTCTTATTAGCAAACAGATATGTAGCTCTTAGGAAGTCTTTACTTTTAAGAAAAAGAAGAATACTGAAGTTTCTCATTAGGCAATCTTCCACTGCAGCATCAACACACAGCTAGCTACCCTCAAGTCCACCGAGACAATCATAGAACCATGACTACAATACAGTGTGACTGCACATGATTCCAGCTGATACCTTTTCAGTCAGTTTCAAGGAGAAGGGCTGTGCATCCCACCGACTCTGGGATCAGGGTGATTCTAACTTCTAAAAAGAAGCTGGATCACTACAAAGTGATCCCAGGATCATAAACTGTCCAAATGGTTCACAGGCACTTATGAATGCTACAAATTCATGTGGAATGCATAAGCTACAGTGCCACATACTTCAAAAACCAGAGTCTAGAACTGAAGTCTATATTTCAAAGCACATTAAAAACTTGTTTGATTAATTTTCAGAGACTTATGAGATTGGAAAAGATGAGCTCAAATTTAGAGATGGAAAAATGGCAAATTTTGTTGTTGTGTAAGAAAAATGGACTCCCAGAGATTTGTTACGAATATCAGTTCCCACAGCTATCATAATTAGCAAGGAGAAAATAGTGGAGAAGGGCTAGTGAACCTTTTTCCGCAAAACTCAAGTTGATTTTTATTGCTAAAAGCAGTGTTCACGTCTGTCCATCCATCCATCCTATCATCCCCTGAAGGATCAGCACACTAGATTATAACAAAATTAACAAGAAGCAGCTCGATAGGAAGAGACCTGTACATTGAAATATTTGGTAATGAGGTCTGTAAATATTTCAGAGATTTTACTTTGTGGGATTAGGACCGGTCCCATAAGTGAAGAAAATTAGCTGCTGAAATATTGCACACCTGGAACACATCTTCCAGTGTAATGTCCTCAAAAGAAAACCCGGTTCATGTCCTCTGGTTTCCTTGGTAGGTGTGTGAGAATAGTAGACAGATTTCACACCTAAAACAAAGTCCTCATCTCGAGTATATCACAAAAGTAGACAAATCCTTAGGTAGCACAGTAGGGCTTAGCAATGGTAGAGTGGCAAACATGAGTCCAGGGAAAGTCAATGATAACTATGATATTTCACTTTCTTAAAAGAAAGCATCATTCTAAGATTTCGGAAGAGAATGACTACTTTTGGTTTGAGTTTGGTTATCACTACAGGATAACAGTCTAATCCGTATAAAAAAAAAAAACCCTTTATCCTAAAACTCTGCTTTCTTAACCTGGAAGTTTGGAAAGGTCAGAAAAAGAATAGATTTAAATCTTATATTTCTAAATATGAGCAGCAATAGCATTTCCTCTGTGGGGAGAGTAACGTGTCCAGAAAGATGTCAGATAGAAATGACTGGCAGCAGGAGGAAGACCTAAGTATCTTATTAGCTGAGTTCAGCAGAAGTGGAATGGATAAATCGATTACTGCAGACCTTTCTGGTCAGCGTCACTGTTCAGCAAGAAATTCATATATGTCAGCTATTCATTAATGAAAAACACATAGTAACAGAGGGAACTCTGTTAGCTGAGTAACTGGGGTCACACCTAGTACTGATATGAAAAACAACCACCATGCTGAATTTGTTATACAGGATGAAATTGTTGTGTATAGTTACTTTGCAAATGCTGAAGTAACCTGAAGTGCCTCCATGTAAATCAACACCTGCAGTATGACTTCATCCTAAAACCTGATAAAGTATGCCATGCTGAGAATATACCTGGGAATTGCATTCCAAAGTGTGCAGGAGGAATAAAATGAAGTATGAAGGATCGTTCAGACATGGGTTAGCTGGGAGACTTGTAAATCTTTGGAGCTCAATCTCATAATTCAATAATAAAATGAAGATTGTTTTTATAAGCAAGGTTAATTTTCATATTGAAATAAAATCACTACAGCAAACCTATGAAGAGAGAACCGTCTCTCTCCTTTGTTAATTATGTGACTTCGTATTAATTCCATTCCTGGTACCAAATGTATGATATAATTGGGATGTTCCTTCAACACTCTGCACACAGTGTGAGCAATTTCGTGGGAAAAGAAGGCAGGATGACTGAGTAAAAATCTTGAAAAACCTGTAGAAATCAAAGATTCGTGTATGTTGCAAAAAGTGATACAAGTATCACACAGTCTGTTAAGGGGAAATGAAATGATGTGGCAAGGTCTGTAAAGCTGCTCGATAAATAATAACTCATTGTGATATAATTGACATCACAATTTGGCCACAGACACACAAAATATGCACACTCAGATAGGAAAGCTATCCACCTCCTAACACCTCTTTTTGCCTCCTTTTCCAAGGATTTCCTTCTGAATCAGGAAGTGCACTTTCTTCTTCTGATTTATAAAAATGGCATTTTCTGTTGTGTTCATGTTCTTTTATGTTCCATTCAGCATAACCTTTTACAAGCACTGAGGTTACCTAAAGGAAACTTGCTGAATATATATGACCGTAGATGGGTTATAAAAACTGTCTGGTAATTACTGATCTACACATTGGTGTCATGTCAGCTACTCAAAACTACACAGCTCACTTAAAACCTAAGGAGCTATGATATTTTCCATCAAGTGACAAAGACGAATGAACATCAATCTCCACTGATACCTGGCCACAAGCAGATTTTCTTACTAATCTGAGTTTTCAGTTCAGTGACAAGAAGCAGAGCTTTCTTTTAACTACACAAAAACATCAGAATGTAATCTGTCCCTTGCTGTAGTTTTTAAGACAGTTCGTTAATTGAAAAAAAAAGCTAACAAATTGGAATTCAGCTTTCTCAATATCCACTATTCAAGTTAAAAATACATCCATTTTTGCAGCAGATTATGTGGCAACATTTTTTGTCAAATTACAAATAGCTTAATTTCCTTGCTATTTATATAAATATTTTTGAGTATAATGTCCACATAATCTGTAATTTCAAAGAAATACAGATGCAAAAGTACATTAAAAATGCTTTTGTTATCAGAAAGCTTAACAATTTTCTACTACTGTTTTTATACGAACTCGTAAGGCCAATCTTCCACTCTCAAGGGAAGTTTTGCAGGTAGTGCTACAATTTCCAAATTTCAAGAGGCAAATGCTTTCTTCAAACTTAACTCCCATTCTTTGTGCATAATATTAAGATCTATTCCTCGATTTATTCCTCATGAAAAGTGAGAAAGCTTTTAAAAACATGTAACATTTTATAAGTGTGTTTAAAATGTTAATTCCAAAATTGGTAATGTAGGTCTTTGTATATCTGACTTCACCAAACCAAGAAAATCTTTTCTTTAGATCTATGCCATATTTAACCATCACAGGGACACTGAGCATTGTCTTCTAAACCAAGGCTTTTACTCTAGCCTTTGCTGGGTATTAGTTTCAGTTCCTAAAAAATAGTACTATGGCTTCCAGATTTATAAACCTGGGAAATAATGAAAGCTTCAAACCTTTAGTGCAGGAATAAGACTCAGACCAAATTCAAAAACACTAGTTAATTCAACATAAAGCAGCCCTATCAGCTTAACATAAAGTTGATATGGCCCTATCAGCCATATGAACTTTCAGCATAAATTTGATCACAGCTCACAATGACGCAGATGTTTAAATCAGATTATTTTCCTCTGGTTTATACTACCTCAGTTGTGCTATGGATGTCTTCTCCATTTTCAAAATCATGATGTGCTCCATCAGCATGGTGAGACTGCTGTCACTGCACATTATTTTGACTGTGACATATCTTACTGACAACATCATCTTCTTTTGATTTACATTGACAGGACTTAAAATACATAAGTGGAATATTCTCCAAGGCACATAATCAATAGCATCTGCTGCATTGCTGGTATTTCCTATGCCCTGTTTATATCATTATTGTCTCTGCTGAAGCTATATTACTATAAATGTTTCCAGGAACATATGCTGGCATCAGCTTACAGCACTGTTTCTACAGCACTAAGAATTTAAAACCTCAGAGGTATCTCAGAAGTATTACTACTTTATTATTCTAGTACTCAAGATATTGTGATAAATAAGATGACGAAACATGTACACTAAAATCCTCTGTAGCATATTCTTCTTCTGTGCAATACAAGATAATAATAGCAAAGCATTTTCAAGAATAATAAAAAAGTCTTGTTATCTTGGAAAAATAATAATTAGACTCTTTATCATGAGAAAAAATAAATAGTGTTAAAATATTAAAATCAGCTACCTCAGAAAAATATTGTCATAAAATCAATATTCTCAAGAACTATTTAGGAAAATAAGACAAAGTGAAAAAATTACGTTCTTTTTAAGGAAGTGTGTGCATACACATTAATTTAATAAAGTATTTTTTGGTATAACTACTCGTATGCCATTAAAAGTGTAGCTGAAAATGAAAGGATTGTATTGAAGATTGGGGAGTAGAAAGCAATCTGGAAAAGAATTCAGATACACTACAGGTCTGTAGCTGAACAGTGGAAAGGAAACTCTATGTGCAATTTAAGGTATAGAGAGTGGTCTGATTTAGTTCTGGTAAATGTATCAGACTGAGTACTCTAAAATACATTAATTCTAATAATGTTGTGCTAAGCTTAGGCACATCATGATTTATGAAAATATTTCTGATATAAATATGTTCTAACAGTTTAATTACGGGATAGACTCATAATTATTCCAAAATTTTATAAATTAAAAACAATGAACATTTAGTCTGCTCAGGTGAAGCAAGAGAGCATTCAGTGTAACTACTTTCCTTTAGGCAGGTAAAGAAATGCTTTGCTGAATCAAGCTAAGAGCTTCTTTCAAGGTCAAATTTAAGAGGAAATTATTACCTTTAAAAAACAGATCAAATGGGGAGCTTATTGAAATTTATCATTGGAAGTGGTATCAGGAACAGTAAGACATAATGAAGAACTGAGAAGAGTTATTGCAGATCATTTATCAGCTGTGTACAACTCATTCATGATAGTACTGAACGTGCCATAATCTCGTCCATATCCTGAAGTGTATATGTACGGGGCTTGTGACAGTTAAACCTGTTTGCCCGATTAATGCACATAATTTGTATTTCCTGCAAATCACCTATTCTACCAAAAGACTGAGGATTTCTTTAGACTAAAAATAAGTCTGTATTAACCTTAATTCAAATTCAACTTCAGAAATTATTTAAAAGTCACTTAATTGACAATTTAAAATTATATTTTGAAAAGGAAAGAGGAAAAAGAACCGTGCTATCACTGTGTTGAAAAAGCAAGGCTATCAGTATTTTCAAGGTGACAGAACATCTTACTTTAGTAAGAAAGGAAAATTAGTAAATTTTGGCTTCCATATCTAAATATGCTCCCTTTTCTTGAACTCTTTATTGAGATTATGCTGTCATTGATGTCACAATTGTATTTCTTGGTTGGTTTTAAGTTCATTTACATGTAGGGATAAATGAATAGGGGGAACTGTCACACAGCAGTAATCATTCTGAAATCTGAAATTGTATATTTTCAAGGCCTGGTCCAACAGCTAAATGTGATGGACACTTGCTGGTGGAAAAAGTAGGTACTCCATGGAAACAGCAACATGTCTCAAAATTGGAGATGTGTAGTGAATCACCAGCAGGTTAACTTAAAGACATACCTAAGGCCCCACAGATGTCCCAGCAGTGTCAGGGAGGGCCTTGATGAAGCTGTACTACACTGCAGAAAAAAATAGAGACATGGTAGACAACGGATTTATCAGTGGATGCAGAAGAAGAATAAAAGAAATTTTGACTTTTTGGAATAGAACATTAAAGTGTTAGTCTAGGAAATCATAAGTCTGTGCTCCTGCTCTATTTTCTGGCTTACCTATTTTTAACCATAGAGAAAAGAAGCAAAAACTTAAAGATAACCCTCCTCTTCCCAGCTGATACCCCTTGCTATGACTGCAGTGCCAGGCATGGCTTGTCTTCCCCTGCATCTCCTCCCAACAAGATACACACTTTGCTGGACCGTTTTCAGTGGAAAAGATGAAGAATATTATCATCAGGGAACACACGGAAGCCTGGTGGTTAGGATAATCTCACTGATGGCAGATCAAGGTACGGGTAATCGGCAGAAATATCTAGGCATCATGATTTATGTTCTAGTAGAGGTCCCTAAACACCAGGCTCTTACACAGCAACAGCATCATCAACTGCTGTCACTCTGACAGTAAGCACTGAAGTGCTTGATCATGAGAGCGTATGTTCAGCAAGCTCCCTGAATGCCTCCTGGATTGCACCTACTCAGAAATGTGAACAAAAGAATACACTGGGTCTTTTAGTCTTTTTCACATCTCAGAACACTATTGGTGCCATGAAAACTACAATATTTCTAGGCATATGAGTGACAACGGCAACACAGCCAAAAAGAAGTTGTTGTTGAGAAGTGCCAAACTATTTACTTAGAATCACGGAATCATAGAATGGTAAGGGTGAGAAGGGACCTTAGAGATCATCTAGTCCCAAGTCCCCTGCCATGAGCAGGGACTTCTTCCACTAGACCAGGTTGCTCAGAGCTCCATCCAATCTGGCCTTGAACACTTTCAGGGAGAGGGCATATAAGATAAGGAGTTATATTCTGTCCTTAGGCAATCAGATGTCATAGAAGTCCTTATTGGCTTCAAATACCATTTTAGTGGAGGTATCCACCACTGCTTCGCTGGTAGATGGTAAAGAATTGTTTTATGCATTCATTTTTGGCAAAGCAGTAAGCTAAAATATTCTCAGTTATTAAATCAGTTAAATTACAATCTACGTTTGAGTTACTTATATAGAAAGTCTGTTTTGTTTATACACAAGTAGTTTTTTTCCTCTGCATCTTTTAATGATGCAAAATTCCAGCTATTAACATTTCATGTTAGCATATTCTAGGTGCATATATCAGGTAAACATTCTGTCACAAAACTGGTCTGGGCCCATTCAAGATTATTTTTGTACTAATGTTTTCTTTAAGTCAAAAATACAGTAATTTTTTGGCCTTATAATGAGCAAGATTAGTTGCTTTCTTCAAATACATCACTGATTTTTAGATAAAATAATGGCTAAAGTAAATTTTAAAATTGAGATTTTTATTAAAAAATTAAACATAAAATTCAAATTTTTATTCCTAGCTCAGTTACACCAGTAAATGATGCCACATTCAATGTATCAGTTACTACAGTCAAATACAGGCTCCTGCATAAAAAGAAGCAGTGATCAGAAAAGCTCACTCTGGGAACACAGAAGTTCAGAGTAGATCTACCCCTATATGACCATTTTTCTGTAAGTGTGAAAGAATTGGTTAAGAGTTTTTAGTTCTGTTCTTCCTTGGAATTAACACTAAGATGATTCAGAGTTCTGTTCAGACTGTAAATATATTATTAAACCTTATCTTAGACAAATAACAAATTGTCAAAATATGTGTCTGCTCCAAAAATGTAGAGTGATACAGGAACAAATCCGAACACAAATGTAGCTAAATTCTATAAAGAAAAGATACTAGTAGCTTCTATGTGGCATTTATCAGTATGTCAGACAGAAATAAAGGTGTATCCACCTCTTATTCATAATATAATTCAGCTTCAGCTTTCCATATCTTCAATTCATAATTTCGCAAGTGTTTTTTTCTAAGATTTTCGTTATGATTTACCTCTAAAACACTGACTTCCAGTCTAAAACTTCTCAGAAGAGCTCTTTCTTGCATCTCTCGATACTTTCCTGTCAAACATAGACTGAAATGTAGTTCGAGTGTGAGTGGGTGCTAGAACAGAATAACAAGAATATAGGGTCTATATGTTCCCTAGCATTCTGGTAACTTAATTCTGATAAGGTAAAGTAAATATACAGCAACCTAGTGCAAGAATGGTTAGGTAAAGAAGATGACATTCCCACATCACAAGAATCATGATTTTCCTTTCAAGGACACATGCTTTTTCTTAACTCCTAGAATAATATAGGCATTTTTAAGAGGGATCCACACAGATGCTCACGAACTCAGTTTCTGCCACTTACTTTCTTTGGCTGTCTGGAAACCAGGCTTTTCAAATTTCAGGCAAATGTTCAACCTTCAAAAGCCTCCCCCAAGTAAAGAAATGCAGTCAAGGATGAATGAATTATAAATTCATCACTGGATCCACAAAATAACAACCTTACCGTAAAAAAAAAATCATTTTTAGTAGAACTTCCCAGCAACAGGTCTATGACTCTCCCACGTTGACAGACACAAAGAGAAGCACAGTTGGTGGAGTATCTACTTACAAATACTTCCAGTATTTTCCTTGCATTTCCTTTCCTCTTTGTTGTGAGGTTATGAAAATAGATATTAGCTTTAAAATCATTGTTCAAACAGGGAAATTTAAATTATTTTTCTATGATTTTCCCTAATCTCCACTTTATCAATTCAGATTTCATTTTGTATTGTGCAAATATCAAGATAAAATTCCTAGAGTGGCTTTGCTAGCAGCTATGCATATTTTTGTATCTTGATTGGCAGGCCTATACTTAAAACAATTAAGTAAAGATGATGTTTTAAAGTGGTTATTAAACTTGCCACATAACATATACACATAATGTCTAGTGTTCTGCAGGTTTTTTTATATTATTAATATTCAGCAAATTGTTTCTTGATGGGGAAATATCTTTCAAGAACTACCTGAGCACAATTTCTGCAAATAGTAGATATAGAATAAATATTAAATACTTAAGTTAATAAAAAAAAGTATATTAAGATTGACAGTCAGTTATATATTAAGTATTATAGCTATAATATTTGTAATACCTAGTTAGTTCACCGTTGCTGTAGGAGAGTAAATTTTCAGTCCAGAACAAAGAGAAATGACCAGCAACATCTTGCTTTGACAATAAAAGCGCAAAGTTACTTTGAAAGAACCAGGAGAGGGCAAGTTTCATACTGCTTTATCAGCCACTTACAGATAGTTACAGCAAGATTTTTAAATGAGCATTTCTCCTATGTATCGAATTTTATCGGAAGCAGTTAAAAGGCACCTCCAGTGGTCTGGATTCTTCTGTATATATATGAACAGGTAAGCCCATAAGATAATGTGTTATTATCACATAATCACAGAATGGTAGGGATTGGAAGGGACCTCTGTGGATCATCTTGTCCAACCCCCCTGCCAAAGCAGGGTCACCTACAGCAGGTCGCAAAGGACCGCTTCCAGGTGGATTTTTAATAACTCCAGAGAAGGAGAAAACCCCTCTGGGCAGCCTGTTCCAGTGCTCTGCCATTCTCAAAGTAAAGAAGTTCTTCCTCATGTTCAGATGGAACTTCTTATGCTTCAGTTTGTGCCCATTGCCCCTTGTCCTGTCGCTGGGCACCACTGAAAAAAGTCGGGCCCCATCCTCCTGACACCCATCCTTAAGATATTTATAGGCATTTATAAGGTCCCCTCTCAGCCTTCTCTTCTTCAGGCTGAACAAGCCCAACTCCCTCAGTCTTTCCTCGTAGAAGAGATGCTCCAGTTCCTTAATCATCCTCGCAGCCTTCTGCTGGACTCTCTCCAGTAGCTCCTCATCTTTCTTGAAGTGGGGAAGTCCAGAACTGGATGCAGTACTCCAGATGGGTCCTCACTAGGGCAGAGGGGGAGGAGAACCTCCCTCGACCTACAGGCCACAATCTTCTTAATGCACCCCAGGATACCATTGACCTTCTTGGCCAATATATTTTCAGTGTTTTTAGGACCAATCAGCCATCACAGCATAATGTCCTGGATTGTTTTATCTTATCTAGGTGCCTTTGCTGTACCTAAGTCTGATTTTAGGCACTGAAATAGGTTTGTGGCCTTACTTCACCTTCATGTATGACATATGTTAGTGCATCTTCATGTACAAAAAAGAATTGAAATACAGATCAAAATGCAAACAAAACATTCAGCATATGTGTGTTATATATATTTTACACCATTTTGCATTGATCTTCAAAATGTCAACTTTTATTCTTAATTCTAGAAAGGAACGATTTTCAACCTTTCCATCTCTCTCTCCCAATTCCTAGAAGGACAAGAAATCCAGTTTTCATTCCCTTCACCCCAAGAATTATTTCAGTCTGAGATACCATTTGGAACCTGTATGTTGCTTTCTTTGCTTTAAGGTATTATCTAATTTTTTTTCCTTCTTCTTTAGGCATTTACAATCATAGTCATGTTGGAATACTTTCTTCTGTTTACCCTTCTTTAGGTATTACTCTTAAGATGTTCTCCTGTCTCTTAGGAAAGTGCTTTTTATATCACATAAGCACATAAGAAAAAATTAAGTATGATTACAGATGAGAGCAGTGTAAGTTAAAGTCCTCTGAAAAAGTATTTGGCTGCTTAGGGTCTGATTAATATAGAAACTGCTACAACTTGTGTAAAACATATATCTGGAGCAGTGTTCATTCAGACATAGGTGCATTCTAATAACAATCTGCTTGTAGAACAGAATTTATTTTTCCAAAACAGTTTAACTTCACAGGTGTTCTGCCAGTTTCTTTTTCTCAAAAAAATTTAAATGTCCTAAACCAACTCTTCCAGAAACATAGGGCCTCCAGATGAAGCATTAAAGTACAAGTACCTATTTTAAATTGAAAGCAAGAAAGTTTAATTGAACTCACTTCAGGCTGCTGTGTATGTAGGGAGATGTGAAAAATAAAACAGAAACTCAACTCACCAGGCAGGGTTGTCCTAATGTCACAGAGTATTAATCATGTCCCCTGCGATGAGAAATCTCTATTAGCTATTGCATTTAAAATTATGTTCAAAAACATTGAAAATAACTTATTTTAACAACTATTTTATCTTCAAAGTTTTTAATGGAGCAATTGGATTCACTACAACAACACATATAACACATTTTTATATATACATTAGCATATCAAACTTAAACTCCGTATTTGGGTGACTGGATATACATTCGTTCGTGTGTTTGGGCAGTCAAGTTTTGTGTTTCTTTTCATCCATAAAGTAACTATTTCCCTCCACTACTGCTCTATTAATCAAATAATACTCTTACAGTGAAAAGATTTTTATACACTGGAAACATCATGTTCTGTGGAAGAAACATGATAAATAGCCAGTCGAGATCATTTATGTCTCCGCTTTCCAGACTTTCTGCAACTGAAATCAGTTTCTGAACAGTATCTAAACTGCTGTATTTACATTGCAGCCAAAAATACAAACTAAATTAGAGTTCAGTCCTGCTGTGTTTGAAGTACCTCATTAAATTCTTGGATTTTAAGATCTTAACAAAGCCAAATATATTTAATATTAGTCACTTCAGGCAAATGGGCTATATTATAATCTGTATTCATAATATAAATGATGCAAAGCTTTCCATTTCATTCGGGAGACCACAGGAGCCCTCTGCTCCACCTATCCACACAGGAAGGACCACAGGAAGGACCTGATCTTTGGCATCACACAACAAACCAGTTCTACTAGCAGTTACAATCTGGTAATTTTTCCCATTGAAAAGTACTGAAAGCAGAGGTGCAGGTATTACAAGAAAACATTCTCTCTGCCTCCTCTTCAAAAACTGCGTGCTTATACAGCTGTTACATGTAGTGGACTGAGCCCATTTAGAAAAAAAGTTTATGTTGAAACTTTATATCTCCTTTCTCTCCCCAGTAGTGTACACCATTCAAATATTATAAAGCTTTTGGCAAAGCAAACTGGTATGAAGGGATACTGTAGTCACGATGTTTTGTTTGAGTACATTACCCAGTCATTCTTCGCAATGCCATTTCTCTCTTTTCCCTACTTACAAAAACAAATTCAATGAACAGACAGCCTGTGAGTGGTGGCTTCTGCTTAAGTGGTAAGAAATGCTTTGTGGTTGTCTCACCGAGAATTATCACTAAAATGGAACTGAAAAATCTCATTCAATAAATGTGCTTTGATTTTTTTTTTACAGTATACATCTTGTATATACTGCACTATTTATTTCATATTTTTGGTTATGCTAGGCTTTTGACTGAGAGACACTTAGAATGAGAAACTTCTAAGGCCACCTCAGATTAAGGTTTCTAGTTGTGAATTTAACTAGGCAGTTATTGGGCACTACAATCAGTAAATACTGATTGTTAAAAACAAATTCAGACATGATTAACTGTGTAATAGACACATATATATTGTATTACTATAAAAACTCGGTTTTATGGGGTTTTACTAACCAACTGCTATTTCAAGTGCTTATAAAAACTAACTACTCTATTAAATCTGGTTCTTTAGTCTAATGTGAAGGATTATGTATTATTCAGTTAGTATTCGTGACTGCTGTATGTTGACCTGGATATTGAGATTGTTAGCATATGCCTTCATTTTTCTACTGGCAGAGTTAGAGGGGCAGTGTCTTCCCTGCTGTGCATCAGTGAACACACACTGCACTAAATAAAACCAGTAAGAGAAATGCAGTGCACAAAAGTCCCTTTAGTCCTCATCATCCAGTAAAGGCAACCCTTAGCCTTCTGAAAAGGGGATGTCAATGCCTGAAGATGACCCATACCCCCACCTTCAAGGTGACTGAAGTGTAAGTTTTGACTCACGGATTCAGGGAACTGTTGAGGTTGGAAGGGAACTTTGGAGATTGTGCAGTCCAACCACTCTGCTGAAAGCAGAGCCAGCAGTTGATGTCTTCTCCTAACACCAGCTACATCAAAGAACTTACTCTACTGTGCAGGGCTGGTTCTTTGAACCAGACAACCAGAAGGACCCTGTGCCTTTAAAAAGTCTTGTTGAAAGAGGCCATTGTGAAGGTTTTTGTCAGATGGATATAGGTATGCTTTCAGCCCCACTAAAGTTCTTACATCCTGGAAAAAAACAAAGCACTGTTGTCCCCTCATATCCTGCTTCATATTGTTAGGATGAGTACCGATTTTTTGTTTTAAAGAAGGGACTTTTGCACGTGATTGAACTATTATAACTTTGGGAGTTATTCTACCTCAACTGAACAGCAGTGGCTAACTGTATAGCCACAACACAACGCCAAACATGTCAAAAGAACCTCAAGGAAAGAGGTTTAAAATAACGTGTTATAATTCAAGCTGGAATACACGCACAATTAGTAAGAAATACTCAACTCAGCCTTAGTAGTGTGTTAATATGTAGTTTTTATTTATGTCTGAGCCATACTAGAGAGACAAAGGGAATCCAGCACCCTTTGCCATTGGAATAAGTGCCTAATAGAATCTATGCTAGGAAAGTTACCGACCCTCCAAAATATTCCACATCACCAAAACACGTCCAGAGCTTCCAAATGCTTTTTTCTCTCAGTAGAAAGTTGTCAGTCTTCGCTGATTTAAAATGGTGATGACTTGGGACTAAGCATATAAATGCTTATATGCAGTTAAAACTGTGTCTAGGGTGAATGGCTGCATAACCACTTTCTAGACTTGAGCTATGACTGTGAGGAAAATGCACAAACAATAAATGAATCTCACACATTTCCATTTTTAGTCTGGAACTCCCCTCCTCAGTGTATTCAGAGGGGTTTCAAATTTTATTGCCATGGTAGTAAAAACAATGACCCAATAGCAAGTCCCCATCCAGCCAGTGAAAATTCCAAAACTTACAAGTCTGATCCAGTAAGACATTTAAATCCATGTGATTCCTTAGCACAAGAGTAGTCCCACTGAAGTCAATTAGAATCACTTTTTTGCTTAAAATAACGCATGGGATAAGTATTCTGCCAGACTGGGACCTAAGAGAAATTGTCTCATAGAGAAGAAAACAGTTACAATACCTGTTTTCTGTTGGGGACTACCAATTTTTTTTCCTTAAGTTTTCACATCAAGGCTCAAACTTCCTTGCTTAAATAATTCAACTGGCATTAAAAACCACACTGACTTTCCTTTTTTAATCACAGCTAAACAGGAGCAGAAACAAAAAACTTGCAATGATAATGAATCAGCACAGCTGGAGAAAGCCAACAAGGAAAACTTTCCCTAAACTTTCTGAGGCAACTTTACAAATTGTTTGTGTTCCATTATCACCTGTTGTGAAGTAAGAAATTTGAAGAGACAGTGAGCTCAGACTGTTCATAATAGATTAAGACCAAACTATTTAGCATAAGCTTCTGGGCAGGCTTTCTCTGATGGTCTAGCACCTTCCCTGACTATGCCTTCAGTATACACTGGCATTCAGAGAATATTAGCTATTTCATGTGATCAGATGGCATCCTTATTTGAAACTCGGTCCATGACTCTAACCACTTTATCAGAACTTAAACCCTAAAGACTGAATATCCTAGTATTTTCTATGCTCTTTCGTCAACCAAAAGTCAATTCACAAAAACAAGTCAGCTTACAAAGAGGCATACTCCTCGTAACTTAGTATATACTGGAAATTTAGTTTTAAATTTTTGCCTACGTATCATGCAGTTAGGAGACACTGGGCTTTACTTTGCTTTCTTGTCCTGTTTATAGTCTTCTGACAAACACAATAATGAATTATTGCCAGAAGTCTAATTAATATTACACATTTACAGAGGGAGTTTTATGACTCACAGAGACCACAAAATCATTTCTATTAGAAGAATCACCCTATATTATTTCACCAGAAAATACTGATTTATATGTCATCTGATGAAATTAATTGAATTCAGTTTGGTTTAATTTTAGCACAAACAGAGAAATATACCTTGTTTTCACATCCCACCCCACTAGTTATACTGTTTTAAGACAATAAATATCTGCGACATCCTTGTACACACCCTAGCATAAATATAGTGTTCAGGAAAAATAAGTGTGCTTACAACACCACAATGTGTTTGTAACAAATGGATTTTGAAGACCTTTGACCCTCGGAAGGTAATTATGCATTTTAATGGTGTCCACAGTAGCTGTAATCTGATTAGAGAACTGATAACATTAGTGTTCATCATGAATCTGTCAATATCTTCCTTTTTACTCAGAGTGTTTGTTTTAATACTGCTAGATTATACTTTTAAAAAGATCTGTTAGAGTAATTTCAAACAGTTTGTAACATATAAAATAAATATTAGGGTCACTAATGTCTTGCTAATATTTTTTCTTTTTTTGTTTTATTTCCTTGATTATTTCAATTTGTTTGAGCCTGGAATGAAGACAGAGAGATACTATAAATGTTTTACACTCAAATAGTTGAAATGAAAAGTGAATTAAGGTGGAGTGTTGAAGTGTTACGGCATACTTCTTCAAGCGAGAAAAATATAAACTGCTTTGGAGAACTATGAAAGTCACTCTACGAAATCAGCTAGAATAGCTGATTTAAAAGACCTTGAAATATTTGTTAAATGGCATCACTAAAGAACTATATACTTTTTGTTGTATTCAAAAAGGTGAAGATGAAGGAATTGGAAAGTCTTTTGATCTTCTGTTTGTTACAGATGCACCCAAAGACTTCAGATAAATTCTGTATCTGATAGTTAATGAAGCATGTAATCTGAAGTAAATATTCTGCTCTCTAAAAGATCAAGAGAATTTCATCTGGGTGGACAAAACTTCATTTGCCCTGAAAAGCATTACTGTATGCATACATCTCCTTTTGGATAATGTGTATAGTTAAAAATCCTCTAATCCTCTGAAGTATTATAACCTAGCTTTGTTTAGTAAAAAATTTATACAGAAGTTACATCTTTAATTGGGTGTGAAGATAAGAAAAAAAGTCACAAATTTGTATTTGATAACCTCCCTAGTATTACATATACAGAAACTTACGTTTGCATATGAAAACTTTCTTGCTTGCTTGAGCAAAGCACAAAATTGAAATGTATAATCTGTATGTACAAATACAATTTGTGCACTATTTTCATATTTTTTCCCAAGTAAAGCCTCGACTTTGAAGAAGTATACATTAAATAATGAACACAAAATTATCAAGGTGCAATTTGACAGACACTACAGATGCAAAACTGCCTCTAACCTAAAACTTGATGGCTTGCAAAGAACGTATGCTATAAGGCTTGTGGTTTTCTTGCCGAGTTTCTACTGCAAACCTAGGTACAATGCAAAACATGCTGCCTTTCTGTCAACTTCAGGAAAACACACTGTCATTTATTGCCTGGAAAGCCAGTATTTGGTTACTGAAGTCATAAGCAATTTGATGGGGAGCAGTTATTTTACATGCACTACTCTAGAAACACTAAGTTCCTATTAGATGTTGATAACAAAAAACTCAAGGATCCACCCAGTATATCAAATACACTTTATTCCTTTTCAAGTAAATCACGTGATGCAGTCCTTTTTCTGTCTCTTCAAGCTCCCCCTAAAAATTATATAGGCATTTTTGGCTCCCGTTGCTACATGGTAGCAGTTTGGTCCAAACCTCTGTCGTCAGGTGGTTAAAAACCTTTCTACTATTTTCCACTCTTGATTTATTCATGACCACTCTGATTACCTTTGTTCACATGCCAAATACTGCTTTTCAGTTAAAATAGTCATCTTTTTACTCTCTAGTGTTTAACTTCATTACCTTTTAGCAGAGATAAGAAATATTTTCTAAGCTCTAATTTTACTACCATAATTAAGAAAAGCTGTTCTAGCCTCCTCTCATAAAATTAGCTCTCCAAATTAATAATCAGCCAATAGCTTTTTTCTATATTTGCAAGAGTCTGAATTTCTTTCAGAACATGGGACAGCAGAACTGCACACATTTTTTGTCTGATCTGAAACCTATATCGTGCACTACCCTGTCTAGTGGAAAAGCCTCTCTTTTCATTGTCTTCTAACTCTCTTTTCAAAGCTGCATCATGTTGATGGCTCACAGCAAACCTTCCATAAATTAAAACGCATATATTCTTAACACACATGACCATGCATTTTATTTCATGGAATGTCATATTGTGTGAATTATTTCAGTCCACTAGGTCAATCAGTTCTTCTTTATGGAATTGCATAAAGACCTGATTATGCCTTTTATTTTTGTTTTATTGTCACTTTTCTACTTTTTGTGGTACAGTCTTTAGTGAAATTTTGAATCCAGTCAGCCCCAAGAACCAACTTTGCAAAGCTTTCCAAAGTAACATATGCATGCAGGCTGCTTCTTTTCCAATGCCTCCTCCCTATTAACTTTTCCATCCTCTTCTACATAATTCTTCTAAAGTCCAGTTTAAATATAAAGTCTTTAAGTGAAATAATTACTGATAAATATATGATATTTTATTGACTTAGAAAATAAGTTAACAAAAAATTTACTAGTTATGTCAAATACAGTCAACCTTTGGTAAACAATCTTTCCATCTCCTTGCATGTCTTGATTTGTTCTCTTCATATTATCTGAGAATAATTTACTTAAAATAAACTATATTTGCCTAGTTTTCTGAAGGATTCTTTCCTTTTCACCAGAAAATATCTGACACAACAACAGTACAAGTACTGATGTTGAGATGAAATACAAAGACAGCCTGTTAATCTAATGTAACCTTTTACCCCCTTGCTGAATTCCATCACTTTCCAAACAGGTCAAACTGCAGATCCTTAGTTCTGAATTTGGATTTATTCACAGAAATGAATGCAGAATAAATAGAAATTACAAAATATTAATTCACTGCTACCATGCCTATGTCTTCAACTTCATCCTGAGGGAATAAAGTAACAACATTACAATAATATAATCTATTTTTTTGGGGAGGGGGGTTCTGCCCAAAATCTTCCTCACGAATTGGCTAAAAAAAATGCATGTTGGTGCCAGTTATGATGGCACAAACATTTGTATGCTGATATGGAGTAATTCTATTTCAGATTGTCCCCTTGTTCAGTATAGGTAAACAGGCATTAGCTGGTAGCAATTTCTCATTATACAGGCAAGGTACAAAGGGAAAAGCTGCCTATGCGAGTACAAATGTATCATATCATATTATATCATACCATATCATATCATATCATTGTCAGATCCATTCATTTGAATTTGAGATGTCCTTGACAGACCTAATTAAAAAACTGTAAGGTGTTTTTGAGCCCAATCAGACTCAGTCTTTGGAAAATAACAGTTCGTAGAACCTGAGAGCTTAGCCCATTTAAACCACATGTTCAACCTTGTTTTAATGGTTGATGAATTCCTTCATTGGGAAAACCTCACATTGATTTGAATAGAAAATTTGTCTGAAAAAAAGCGCAGAACATTAGCCAGAAGATTTCTGTATTCTTTGCATATTACAAGAGAAGAGGAACAAATAAAGCATGAAGTAAGAAGTGTTCCTTGAAAATTTTTAATTCATATAATGATAGCCATTTTGGTGACTATGACTGAATAACTGTGTAATTTAAATTGTTGAAAAGGTATTTCAAAAGAAGAAAATCTGACAACTGTTATTTAAACGTTACTTAAATGTCTTTCTATCCTTAAAGATTGAGTTAACCTCTAAGTTTTTCCACAATAGCATTCATGAACAACATGGAAAACAGATTGATTTATAGTTTGAAAAGTATGGATGAAGCAGTAGCTAATGAGCTATAGGAAACTGAATTTTTTTTCAGGTCCGGTGATGAATATATTAAAATTAGGAAATAGAAAGTACTGAATTTTTATTTTATCATTGATCTTAAAAATAGATTGTGATTTCTATTTATTTAAAGACAATATGAATGTGCTTTAAATTATTTTTTATCAACATACACTAACAATTAACATTTTTTTAAAGTATCTGGAAAAAATGGGTAAAAGATAACTTATGTCAACATCCCTGGCTTGCTTAGGACAAAAAAAAGACCTCTAAAACCTTCCCTCTGGTAATATCACCTGCTAATTAACCACAAAAATTCCAGTGGTATGTCTGACGATGAAGCGTGGTTTAACTCTGTGTGACTTTCAGAGGCCTTCTGAAAAGTGAACATTTAAAAATAAACATGTTAAAGCCACATCCTTAGTTTAGGGGATTGAATTTGCCTTTCACGAAGTTAATTTTATTTTATTTTATTCTGTTAAGGGGAGACAGTCCTTTCCTGGTCCCAACAAGTTGCTTTTTCTCCTGACCTGGAAACCTGCTGGTTCTGGTCCCCTGAAGCAATCTCTGTCTCTCTCTGTCTTCTTCACCCTCTCTCCACACACACCTCACACACACACAGCATCCTATCTTAGTTCAAAACATAACAGAACGGCTCAATCATCAAAACAGAAGTGAAAAGCTATGCAGTGCCTTATTGCTCTTGAAACTGGACACATAAATTTTTTTCAGATTTTTTCTAATACTGTTTCCCAAGACCCTTTTCCAGTGCAACATTTCCTTTGAAGACTTACATAGCTTTTGCGTGCCAAACTACATGCTCTTGAGAGATGTCAGTGGCCTGCTTGTAAAAGATAAGGCAGCAGAGGCCAAGAGAGTCAATGTATTTTGTTTACAGAAATTTTGCCTCAGTGATCAATAACCACATGTAACAGAAAGATGGTTTCACTCTCCCTTTGACATGGTGTTAGCTACATTACCTAAGGACTTTTTTCACTGTCAAACATGTTTTATTCTAATATCTACAGCCAGTTTAGCAGCAACATAATGTTTTATACTCATTTCAGCTTTCACACTTTATTTGTATTTATTCTATCAAAATGCTTTTATTTTAGTCCGCTGGAGTGCCTGGCTTTAAATCACTGTCAGTGAGGTAAACCTGCTGAGTAACAAGCTCAGGCCCACGGAGGACACTGAGGCAGTGAAGGGTTTTACTGCACAGTTTCCTTTTCTAGAACTTGATCTTCACAACAGAACGTCAAACATTGTGGCAAAGGTTATTATTATTCTCAAAGTATTTAGTAAATACAGCTCTTTGTGGAAGCTAGAGGTGAGACAATCAATAGTTCTGAAAGGTGCACGTTCCTTCTCCTGTCAGATTAAAAAAAGCAGGTGTCAATGTGGATGGGGGCAAGGTACGAAAAAGCCCACACTTCTTTGATTGGCAGGTAAACGAGCAATCCATTCACTAATCTGTGTGTCACAAAAATCTATTTTGGATTTAATAATTCTAAAATACTAGTCTGTGTTTATTTGCCTTTTGTAAAACTGTTTCTGCCTTATCTGTCTTATATCCAGATTTTCATAACTAAGTTTATGGAATCGCAGCTAAATATCTCACTATCTCAACCATTTGCACGCTGGCAGCTGAGCTGACGTAACTGAGCAGTTATGCATGCTTTTATCCTGCCCTGGTTATGAGGCAAAATGCATTAGAGCAGAGCTGAGGCAAGATAAAAGTGTAATGGTGGACAGGCAGACCGCTTCATTTGTTCGGTAGCTCTAACTCAGTTACATTCATCATGTGTCCATACCTTTCAAATAGTCTGTGCTGCAGACTACCAGACACGGAGGTGTATTTTTTATAGTGGTAAGTAAGTTGGTGTAGAAAAAGCTAAGCAGGTGCAAGTTTTTATGAAAAGGAATAATTTCTGAGAAATAATAGATTGTTATACTGAAATGAGAATATAGACGAAAGCCGAATTTCACAATTTAGATTTAACATGAAGTCCTGGGTTGTTTGCCAGTTTTGGTTCATTAGGACAAAAGTCTTAGAGCCTGATCTACTGATATATTAGGTAAGAAAACAGAGAGAAAAAAAAAATAGAAATTGCAATTATGCCTATACTTACATGCTTTTAATCAAATGAGTTCAAACTTTTCTTTCATGTAGGAACAAGTTACTAACAGCCCATTTATCACTGTCTGGATCCTAGTGTTAAGTCCTTATTTTCTGTTCTGTTTCTTTACCCATTGCAAATTAATGACACTTTTTTTCTTAAATATAGACGATATAAAATATATATACAATTTTAAAATAAGAAGCCACGAAAAAGAAAGGCATTTGCAAAATAGTTGTTTCTACTTTGATTCCAGTAGTGTAAAACTGCCTTTTCCAAGCACTGTAACTTACTGCCTGGACAAAGTGGGCTTTGGGATGTTGGGACCAGAATTTATAAGCATTTCTAACCACTGCACAGGCCAGCACTGGTGCAAGAGGACACAGAGTATTATTTATATACACTTCTATTCAGTCCCCTGTATTAAACTTGAGGTATGAACTATTATCAAAGTGTAGCTCACTAGTAATACACTATTATCAAACAGTAGCTTCACTAGAAATACACTAATCCCCAATCCAGAACCAGTGGAAGACTGCAGTGAAAATAGCCTTATCCTGTTACCCTTTTCTCTCCTTTTTTCAATTTGTTTATCCAAGCCCTTCCACTTCTCTGGTGAAGAAGTCTAGCAGAAACGCACCCCAGGTTTCAGCTTTGGTTAGCTAAAACCAGCAAACTTTTGGAAAAGGGCCAGGAATTTCAGGTGACTAAAAATTTTACAAAGATTTTAAGGTATTAAGGTATGTGGAGATTTGGAGGCAGGCAAAGAATACGGGTGTCACAATCCCTCAAGTTTTGAGAGATTTTCTTCTTTTGAATGAGCAAAAATCTCTCACTCATATTTTTGCAACATCTGCATGAGAAAAAAGAAATCAGTATGGATATGACTCAGAAGGAATGTCAGAAACCTTGAGCTGGAATTTCTTCTGTTTGCCAGGGTTTCACAAAGGTTAGGAAGTGAGATGCATGGGAAGAAGCTTCTTTGCTGTTTTGTTTTTTCCTCATGGAACATAACAGAAGGAAATGTCAGGACCTGTAAAAGGAAGAAGCTGATAGCCAGGTGCTAAAAAAATCAATGAAATAATTAGAATTTGTCTTGGGAAATTATAGTGTTGATGGTGTCCGTACGTGCGTACATGTATAGTTCTTTCCAAAATTGTTTGGCATATTTAGTGATTATTAAAAGCCACCCAAAGGAACAGAAGATTTAGTACGAAGGGACATAAAACCTGATAAAATTGTTTAACAACTACGTAGCGTGTAGCAGAAAGTTAACTCATCTCTTGAAAAAATTATATTGCAGGCTGTTACACCTGATCTGTTTTTGTTTTTACCCTTTTAACCAAGTAATATTAATGTTATGCTTAATAATAACAAAGATATGTTTCGAGGAAGTGTAGATTTTTTATTTTTAATTAATTATTTCAGAAAATAGTGCCTGGAAGCCACATCAGCCTCATTTCTGCCTATAATTATTTAGGGCTTCAAAATTTTCTGGAGATCTTTAGGGATTTAAAATAGTCTTCTCACATTTTCTCAGTGCTAGTATAATTCTTGCTTTTGGTTTATGTTTATTTATAGCAAAAACATCTCCATGTACTAAACACACACAGGAAAAGGTAGATTTTTTTTTTCAAATATGCAAACAGCTAGGTATTTCCCCTGTGTCATTTTGTGCATTTGAAGTGTATTCCCTAGAAGCTTCTGCAGTTTTGCTTTGGTGTTCTCAAGGGTACACAGAGAAGTGTGGAAAGGTCTGTGCAAAATATCCTGAATACTGAAAATTTTTGCAAAGGTGTCCTGATCATGGCAGTAGCTTTAAACCATATTCCTATTATTTTTGAAGGAGACAACATCATATAAGCAGTCTAGCTAGTTTAAGCTGTCTGTTCAAAGTTTCTCATTATGAAACACCATCACAGAGGTGATCTGCAGGTGACTGTGAATCTGTCAATCTAATATTTTTCTCCTACTGATATATTAGTTGTAGTCAGCATGATCACTTTTTTGCTTAGTTAGGAAAATTGTTTCATTTTTATTACAAGTATAGATATAAAGTTACATTAAAGTTATATATTGAAGTGGGAAAAATCTGCTTTAAAAATTTAGGAAGTGGGAGTTAATGGTCCCAACCTATTCATATGAAGGGAAATTACTAGAAAATCCTGTCCAACACATCTAGCTGAAAAGACGTGACTGTTTGGCTGAACACAGGTCGTGTGATGAGAAAACATGCACCACTTCTACTGTGTGTATATTTCTGAACACTGTGGAAAATGCAAAAGACCTTTGCAATATCCAGTAGCCTTAAACTTGACAGAAACCTTCTTACCTTCCTGACTTTTGCTGCTTTGCTTACTTCTCACTTTTCACGCCAAATGTATCAAAGAACTAAAAGCAGTTGTTTAGAGGAGGAATTAAGGTTACAGGCATAATTTTACATTTGATACTTCTTAACCATTATATTTTACAGTTTTCATATGTGTTTATCAAAGATTTTTTTTCCTTAGACTAATCTCCTAGGTTGAGAGTGGTTTTTGTTTTATTCTCTTCTGCTGCTACAAGTTACCTTGGGTAACTGCTGTGGTTTAATGTGTGCAGTGGAGGAATAACTCTTACTTTGCTCTGTCTTTTGTTAGCCATAGAAATAGCTTCTGCAGGCTTGAAGCCAGGTGCCATTTTCTGAGTAACAGAATGAGCTGGACTGGGACCAAGAACATACCTCAGCATTTAGACATCAATTTGGCAATGCTTGAAAATATGGAAGTTGGAACATATCAGTTGCTAACAGCCAATCTTCATATCCACTTGAATGTACAGCCAGTATAATTTAGATAAGCATAACGCAATTAGCAGAGCTGGAATTTGGATAGAACAATAGAGCTATCCCTCTTCCGCTTGAAAATTTCATCAAAAGACTATTTTTAACCCTCACAAGTAATGAATGTCTTGATTATACTTTTTCACCAAAAAATTTTACTCCAACTTCATGAGTCATTATGCAGGAACATTAATTTAATTAATATTGACTCACAGTGAAGAATATCATCTATTGAAAAACCACCATGACTAGTGTTGGAATCTGGAAATACCCTATTTGATCTAAGTATGTTTTGGAGAACTGATGTTCTAGGACTCTATTCTGTGATGTCCTTTTTTATATGCCTATACAAAATAGAAGCCTTTTGTTGAAGGAAAATTTATGGTTTCTGCCCCAACATTCACATTTCAAGAAAAAAAAACACATTTTACAAATCCACATGAAATAAAAACTATCTAATATACACACCTAAACTCAGAGCAGTAACACTATCCTGCTGCTTCCCTCACCTATAAATAACTCTTTTCATCAGCAGTTGATTCACTTTACTCAAAGCAGCATAGTTTCCAAAACAAGTTATTCCTTTCAAAGCAAAAAAAAAAAAAAAAAAAAAATCACCTTAGACCTGCCTGATCGCAGGAATACATCCTGTCAACAGCTCTGCAATAAGATCCAGTGGAATGGATGGTGTCCAAAGAATACTAATCAGGTTTCTATATAAAAACAGTGCATTCTACGCTTCAGTTTCTAGAAGCTCATTGTCCAAACATTTTACTAAGGTACTAAGTGCCTTGAAAAAAGCTCTTCTACACAACAGCAAGAACTACCCAAGTGCCTGTGGTAAAAGATAAGACTGCACTTCAACTTTCATGATGTGCTTTTGCAAACACCCACTCTGTCGTTGCTATCAAGCAAATGCTCTGTTTGCACAACTTCAGTGTTTCCAGAGCCAGGGCCTCTGAATGGGATTCTGTCCTTTTAATATTTTAGTGCTGGAGGTAATATGTGCATGTGGGTGGTTGTGGGGCAGAGGGAGAATCAGTTCTGTGGTCTGTGT
The DNA here is from genome assembly GCF_030867145.1 of Opisthocomus hoazin. Classification (NCBI taxonomy): domain Eukaryota; kingdom Metazoa; phylum Chordata; class Aves; order Opisthocomiformes; family Opisthocomidae; genus Opisthocomus; species Opisthocomus hoazin. The sequence continues at coordinate 27,495,984 of NC_134421.1, forward strand.
GTTGATATTTTAAATGTCAAGGTGGAGTCCAATAAAAATGTTAGCAGCAAATGGTTGCATGCTTAACTGCTGCTCATCTCGTTTCTCTGAAGCGAAGAACAAAGAATGCTGAACACACTTACAGCACAGCCTGTTTGCTGAGTTACTGAACTACTAATCTCAAACCAGCACTAGCAAACGCAGCAAATTCCTCTGAGGCAGCACTTCAGTGTACAGATTCAGCAGCAGGAGGTCCACTGAGTCCAGTCTGACTTCTGAGCCCTTGGAGTCCAAAAGACATGAAGTCTAAGGCATACAAATTACAAATCAAAGTAGAACTGTGATGTTTCAAGGCTTTCCTTGTTTAAATATTGACCTAAAGAAACAGACGGATGTTGGAGGATGTTTGGTTTGTATTTCACCTGATTACTTTTCAAGCTATAAATTAGAGCCTGCGAGGGGAACAAATTTTCTGCAAAACAGCTTGAGGCTGCCGTGTTTTAGAAAGCAGAGAGAGGAACAAGAAAGGGCAACAGTCCCACTTTCTCTGTCCACACACAAACTAAATGCTGTATGGATTCCTGGTCAGGGAAGGGCAAACCAGAAGACTTTCAAATCCCATAATCCTCCTGCAGAAGCTCTTAACCCTGAACTTTCTCTATCTCCCTACACTTAAAATTTCATTCCAGGTTTTGATCTTCTTGGTAATTCTTACTGGCAGTAGTCTACAGAAAAGGCTGGTAGGGAAAGAGAGAGGGAACATGAAAGTCTTTAGGATCATCCCCTGTTGTGAAACCTTGGGGATTGTCCTCTATCTCCTATCCCTCAACTTATTCCCGTGAGCCCCCTCTCCCATCCACTGTTCCTGGTTTCTCAGTCCTTACAATTTATCCAAGGCCCTGTCTCTTTTCTCCCAGTGGATGACTCCTCATCCCTGAGTGGTTTAGAATGACTCTAGAAAATCTCCTGTGACATCACTGTGTCTTCAAAGCACTACATCACTGGATCCCTGAGAGAATAAAGATACCATGCCCTCACACCTCTAAACACCCATCCTACCATTAATTTCAGGGCTGAAAATGCCTCACCCTGCCAAAACTCCCAACTTTTCTCTATCAGCAGTCCACCAAATAATCTTTGTCTCCTTTCCACTTTCTTCTTGAAGCTTCTCATTCCAGACCTAGGCCTACTCAAGCCTGGCCAAGCTCATAGGCCTGTCCTCTTATACGCCACCTAAAATTAAGTGCAATCCTGAGCCTTCTGTTTCAAAGAACATTCTCAAGCAGCCAGGTGTAATTTCCTATCTGTTTCGTTCAAATTCGGTCTGTCACACCCCTGAATCCCCTAATCAAAGCTGCTGTGAACTCCTAACTCATCTGTCACCTACCAAATGTTCCATTTGGTTCAAAATCCTCTAAAGCCTCCTGAACAACCTCCCACAGAGGTTATTATTCACTGAAGCCCTATTCTTACGTAACTGTTCACCTGAAACTAAAGTTGCCATCCCTATTTCTCCCAGGGAATTAAAAAATTCAAATATAAAAATCTAGTAGGGTAGGACCCCATAAAAGGGAAGGGACAGTGAAGAACACACCTGAAGAAAACCCATAATGCTCCTATTTTGCCTGCTTAGTCACTAGGGAAGAAATAAGCTACTAGGATACAAAGTGCACAGGTTCAAGATGTAGAGGTTTCCCTTCTCTTGCAGTAACATGGGAAACAGACTCCAGGCAATCGCAGCTGTGAGAAGTCTCTCGCTTTGTGTCTGACCAATTAATTTTTTCTCCATCTCAGGTTGCCTGCTGCAGTACCTGCAACTCACAAACTGGGTAGCTTTTTCTTTTGTCCTGTTCAAACTGTCAATTACTTGCACATGACCTGTGAACTCCAGCAAGAAGAGAGACCAGGACACCGCACAGCCATGAAAAGCTGTGCTTCTCACTGTGCCAGACACTCTTGGCATGCAATCCAATGCACAAATCCCTGCAGGCTTCCTACCTGTGACCTGATGGGCAGGGGCAGGCAATGGTGAGGTTTGACCCAGAGTAGACTGTCTCACACACTGGAACAGGGGGAAGAAGATAAGTTTTCACAAACCCCTGAGTGACTTCAAGCCACAAATACTACTGACTTTGAAATAGCCTTGCACCTTTACAAGATCTGAGAATGCTCTCCAGCTCCTTGCCTCAGAGGGAAACTTAAGAACCCACCATTTTTCCACACATGCTCTAACTGCCTGGGCAGGAGAGCCCATCATGGAGCTGGAAGTCTGGCCCAGCCCAGTCCAGCCATATTCGCCAGCAGACCAGCCCGGGGACCACAGTCCCAGGTGCACACCACAGAGCACTGCCTTGGTAACGGGAGGTACCAGGACCATTTCTAGATCAATTTGTCACCAAGTAGCATCATGAAGTAGCGTTGGATAGGTATTTGTTGTGAAACTGTGTGGATAAAATTTTGTGCCAGTGAGGAGAAATGGGGAAGTCAGGAGTCCTGAACTCGTAACGATTTGCTTGCAGGAAAGCCACCACTAGCTATGAGAAGACTGTTGATCTTTCACTTGCCAGTTCTCACTCAGGTACAATTTAAATCGGTATGCAATTATTCTAGATTAAAACTCCATTTTCTTACTGATCTCATTAAGATTAACTGGACAAAAGCTTTAATTTCAGAGTCTGTACGAGTAACTATTTCAGAATAGTCATTGTGCTTTAAATCCATACCAGTCAAATCCACAGCAGCTTCCATACGGAGAAGCCCCTTATGGACAAGGGCCCTCTAAATCTACGTTGTCTTGCAGCAACAATAGAAATCTGGAAATAAAAGTCTGTTGAAGAGTCCAGATACTTTGTACATGTGGTTATTTGCTACTGCATATCATTGGGTTAATCTTATTTATAAATGGAAAGTAGAAGGTATTTAAAATATTTTTATTCAGCTGAAATCTTAGCTTCCATTAATTTATTAAATACTTTCCTGGCAATGTGGTTTTAGTGCAGGGTTATGTAACCTTCTCACGCAGGCCCATGCGGTACCACATGTGTGGTAATGCCAAGGCAGTAGCACCTTGTATTAATGGAGACCTCAATAGCCTCTTTGGGAAAGAGTTTTGCTTTTTTAAGCTTTATCAGAAATGCAGTGAAAATAAAGCACTTAAAATGTCATTGACTTTATTGCAGTATAACTGCCGGTGACATCTGCATTTTTCTCAAGACTGTCTCCACAGAATTGACAAGAAGTTGTTTTCTCATCAAGAGCTCCATCAAAACCACATCATAAAGCTACTAGAGAATTGTTTTAAAATTACTAAGATAATATCACAAGAATATTCATTAACGTGATAAGATTTCTTTTAAAGTTGTCACAAAGCTTCCTTGTTGGAAATTGAATAATAATAACTGCCAAATACATGTCTTGCTTCAGTGGAACACCACTATTTAAGACAATATTCATGTATACATTTTTAGAAGATCCTGTAGACATCAGCTGGGTATCCTTAATGATTTCATACATGGTATTTTGAAAAAACAAGAATAAGATGTGTTTCTGTGATCTCCTGAATTTGATTTTCAACACTTTAAAATAACCTTAATGAATTAATTTGTTGTCCCAGTTAAAAATTTACTTGGATTAAGGAAAAGCGGTTTTTAAATTCAGTAGCTATTGCTCTTTGAAATGCATGTCACTTTCAACATAATGAACTTTGCAAATGTGTTCTTACATGCAATTATTCAGGACTGGCTAATTTCTTGTGTTATCAAGCTCTGATAAAGTTTCATAGCTCCCATAAGATGCAGGAACTGTTATCACCTTTGCACAGATGGTGGATTTGAAGTAAAATGCCAAGAGAAAATAAAGTAATTGACAAAACTTGAATTAGACCTCCAGACACTCTTGCACACACACCTGTGATCTGCTATCCCACTTTTCTCCCTTACGGGAATGTAGTTTCTCACAAGTGCTCAAAAACATAACTAAATCACGTGGTTGAAATTAAAAGATTTGCTATCTGAAGAAAATTGTTATATGGTTATATAAAAATAACTATTACCAGATTTATTTACTGGTGTTTTATAGCTGAAAAAGGATTTCTATTTTAAGTAATTGTTGCTTATAAGCAGAAAATTCAACAAAGCATAAGGATTCTGACTTGGATAGGGAATCCCAGTCATATACATTTCTGAGACAACAAACCAATAACAGATGTTAACATAAGTAGCTACATATTTTTACCACTTAAAAAATTAATAATCATGCCATAATCATGCTGTAGGGTGAATAACTTCTCACCTGTGCTTGTTCCTTTAAAATAGTATTTTGTGTCTCCTTTTTGATAACATTATCTACTTGCAAAGAATATTCATAAATGATTAAAAAGTGTATTACAAATACTTTTCACATACCAGGCTGCAGTAGTATATTAAATAATTAAAAACACACTTATACAACTAGAGGTTAACTTAGGTCAATGACTATTAGAACAAATGAAGCGATTTAGTTTAAACAAATAACATTAATAGAAAAAAACCTTATTACATACTAATCTCTCACTAGGATTAATAATTTAATATCCATTTCTTTTCATAACTGGACAAACCCTTAATCCAAAATTCAGAAAATTGCCACAAATTTCTTAAACCCCATTGGTATTAAAATTGTTCTTCTGCTTTTAGTTAAAATTAAATATAGATGTGGGTATCCTCTTTTTTCAGATGATGATTATTCAGTGTACTTGAGCAAGAACAAGAACTCCACAGCAGTTTCACTGGCACCATGCAGAACTCCAGCTGCTAAACCTCAAATTCTTTAAAACAGTGAATAACAAATGCAATTTGCATAATAAAATCCTTTTGTGTTCGTTGAGATTGCTCATATCATTAAGTGATTTGATGGGTGAATAAGGAGTCAAAAATCTGGCCTTCAGAAACAAAAAACTCATTAAGGTTTATTTCTCCTTTCTCAAAAGAGAATGGATGTGAAAATATAGTGAAGTATCTCTGTCAACTGTGGAGCAGCAGTACACACACACAAACAAACATTGACTTCCCTGTCTGCACAAACTGCAAGACATTCACCCATACTGTGGGAATTCATCCTTTGCAGCTCATTCCACAGAGAAGATGGACATGGTGCTCACTCTTGGCTTAAAATTGTATTATTACATGAATGGTAAACAATATTAAAACATGTGAAAGGAGTCACCGATTACATAATTATATCATGTTTCCTTGGGGAACTGAGGGGTTGAAGGTACTCTTCGGCACCAGCTATCAGTGGTCTAACCTTTAACCTCTGAAGACATGAATTCAAGTCATGATAAGAGCAGTTTTTGTCCCTGTGCCCAAGGACACAGTTTGTCATGCATATTTATAAAACTAGTTTAGAGCAGGTCAAGGTATGCAAGCCTTGCCCTGAGGAAATCTAAGGCAGTTCTCCTTTTGGCTTCCACTAGCCAGGTTTTCCCTTAAGACCAAGAATATAAAAGTGTCACAAGAATCTGCCTAAACTTTAGCTTCCTCTTTGGCTGCTTTGTTTCTTGGCAACATTTCCGTTTTTCTTGGCTAGTTCTCCAAAATTCCGGTAAAGAGAGGAGGAAAAAAAAAAAACCAAAATTTTGTCTTGCCTCTTGACTATTTCAGAATGCTGTTTTCCCCTTAAGCTACATCTGATTTGTCTATTCTTTCTTGCACCTGCCAGAATAGTCCCCTTGGGACATTCTCCTGGCTTAAGAGCCCAAAACATTTTGGGGTCCTTTCCCTTCTGACCTGGCAAATCCTCTACACCAAAAGGCTAGCAGTGAGTGGCCTACATCCAGTAATACCATTGTTATGCCACTCAGAGGCTTACCTAATTAGAGAGAATATTGGTACAGCAACATAGAAATGGCTAAAAAATATGTATGGTCCTGCTAACCGGCACCATACTATACTTCTCACAGTTACTTTTATGGAGGACTGCAAAAGAATACATCAGAAACACTGTCAAATTATCTCAGGATCCATTTTCCTCATTAGATCTCAACCTAGTTGTTGGCACTTAGCTGTTGTCTTCAAAGGGAAACACAATCAAACATCTATTCATTTTGTCACATCCCATCTCAGGTACCTATTCTTGAAAGCAAATAATCTTTACTTTTTAATTTCTCCCCCACACGCCCAGGACAATGCAAATCTTTTCATGACCTGTCTAAACTGTGCTAAAACTGTGTGTTATGCAAAAGCTCTTGAGCTCAGCCTGCAGAGACTGGTTTGCTAACACAGCAGGGCTCAGCATCATAGAATCATAGCATCACAGAATCACAGAATGGTTTGGGCTGGAAAGGACCTTAAGGATCATCTAGTTCCAATCCCCCTGCCATGGGCAGGGACACCTTCCACTAGATCAGGTTGCTCAAAGCTCCGTCCAACCTAGCCTTGAAAACTGAGATATTGGGCCGCATCTAGAAACAGTTCAACTGCACTGGTGACATGCTACATCTAAGACAGTAAGCCCCACTCCTCAGCTTGGACAAAGCACAACCTTGACGTGACTGTTTCCACAAGCAGTGATTCTTGCTATTTACATATCTTCATAAACAGTTGTTATTTTTCTTCACAAAATTGTAACAACTTCTGAAGACTTTACTTGATTTACTTATACACATCGGGTTTGTTTGTTTTTACTAAACTCCTCCTTTAACTGAAATCTCCTTTTATAACATATTTTCTGCTTGTGCCACTTGCTGTTCTTTAGATGTTGAACTTTATTAAGGTGTTCAGTTACTGCTGTGACTTGAATGAGCTTTCTGGTGAGTAACTCCAGACTAAGCAAGAATAGCCTCAGTTGCCATTCTCTGCAACTATCTATTCTAAGCAGCAACCACTTGAAGTGTCAAGAAATAGTTTTCACAAACAGTGTACATTTGTACGTTGTACAAGTGGATAGCTGAATTTCACTGCTATTAGTCTGGTTAGATTTTTGTGGTCTCTCTGACCACACTTACCAGTGAGCACTCAAATTATTCCCTCCCCTTTCAAAGAATCATAGAATGGTAAGGGTTGGAAGGAACCTTAAATATCATCTGCTTCCAAACCCCCTGCCATGAGCCCACCCCCCCACCTTTTTTTCTTGATCTAGAGTCTGGTAACATAGCTTTACCAACAGAGACTACTACAGCTTGGTATTTCTAGTCACATAGATAAAACTTTGATAAGCTAAGGGAAATAAAATAGAGAAAAAAATTGAGGAAAGAGATTTACAAGAGTCAAATAAATTTGGCAGAATAACTAGATCCATGTTATTAGGAACAGTAGCAAAGCATCAGGTACCAAACACGTATCAGTGACAGCTGAGCAGGCTTTGATTTGTTCTCCCTCAGGTCTTGCTTGCTCTTTGGAGTGGGACATAGCTGGAGAGGACCAGACCAGAGTAGAGAGATTTGGCAACATAAGCTTGGCCCAGAACATTTATTCTTATTCTTATCCTTATGATGCTTCTATCCTAGAATAGATCCCACTGAAGGAAAGCAAGAACTTAAGCAGTTTTTTTTTAAAGAAGATGGCACTTTTCTCTAAATGAAGAGGGAGAAAACATTTCAAAAGAGACTGTGCAAAAGAGATGACAGCATAGCCTGTGCAAATTTAAGGGCTAATTTCAAATTAGTGAAGTTTAAAAGCTAATTTTGTGTCAGACCATACATGAAAAATCAAACTAATCATGCATGTCAAAATTTTACTTAGAGTTGATCTAAAAAAAAAATCTAAAAATAATGTAAATCATTACTAACTGAGCAGCCTAGAGGAAAGGGTGTGGGAAAATGTATAAAGAATCTGTACTTTTGTGAGAGAAATTTTGTTCCTATTTATACACAGTTGATGCCATTTATCCAGGAAGGACTGTATTTAAAGCTTTTAGAAATAAAAAGAATTGTAAGTGGATATGTATGAAACTGCGGGAGTGACTGATCTACAGATCACAGTGAGTTTTCTCTGAAGAATTTAGCATGCCAAACGGAGTAACCATTCTGAAAAACTGAGGCTCTATTTGTTGTTTGCTTACTTCCACAAGCATTACTTCTATTCAACTTGTTCTTAAAGAGCTGTCAGTGTTGATATTTTGTTTCTTTTTTCACGGGAAACTACAAGGATTCCTTTTCTGAACTTCTCTTCCTCTTAAAACCAGATTTGTGTTGCCAGGCACACACCATGCTCTGAACTTGATTTCATTCCCTGAAGGATTTGGTTCTATGGTCTACAAGAAATACTAATGACTGATTGAAGTGGAATTCTTCGCTGCTGGTAGATGCTCCTATCCGCACAAAGCTGATGCTGTTTCCAGAGTCAATGAAAGGTACAGTGCTGTGTGATCTTAATTCATCTTCATCACAGTACGCAGCCAGTGACAAGATATACTCTTGAAAAAGGAGCAGAATTTCAGAGGGAAAACTCTACCCTTGTTGAGTATACAGTCGATGTGATTTGTAATAAAGAACACAACAGTACTCTTTCTTTACATAAATAATTTAAATGCAGCAACTACTGTAGCAGCCACACAGAATATAAATTGCTAATTCCAGAGACTAAATCCCCTGATTTCAATATCAAACCGTTAAGAGGTTATACTTGTCAGACCACAGCCAGTGCTTACATGGCAGAACTCGGAGAAACTAATAGCCCTTCTGTATTCAAATGGTAACTACAAGAAGTAGAAACCCAAGCCCACCTTAAATCTTTGGCTATAAATGTTCAGTTTTCTCATAAACAAATAAAACAGCACCATTTTTCAAAGAGCGCTTCTGAAGTGCCTGTACAATTAGATCTAACCATTTTGCATGCGCATCGTGAAGCGTCCCTCCGCACTCTGCCAAATCCATTCTTTTGAGCATACAGGTTACTGCAGTTTACAAGAGTCCAGTTCCCCTGGAGAGGTACTCCTGTCTGCTCACAAGGACTGCAGGTTGCTCATTCTCACATGCATCTGATGTAGTAAGGAAAGCCAGGGCAGTAAAAAAAAACCAAAACACAACAAAACACCAAAAAAACTATTGGGTACTAGAGGTGCAATAAAAATAAAATATACGCAGCTGGAAATCGAATCTTGTGGATAATTTGGAAAATGGTAAGTATTCCTGAAAATTGCAGATGCCAATGGAAGTACCAGACCTGTTTCTTTTATTATCTATAGTAGCTTTTAATCTATTTTTTTAAGATCAGTTCCTTTTAAAGCAAGACTTCTGAAAGCACTCTGTATCTGCCTACTCAGCTGCTTACTTGTGCATCCCCAGGTAAGAACTGCCATGCAATTTTCAGCCAAATTCTGCAGAACAGACTTATTTAGGTCCACTGCTCATCCATTCTTTTTTTTTTCTTTTTTTTTTTCATGCCAGTTATGGAAATTCACAGTGTCCCACAAAGATATGCTTCCAGTATTAATCCCTCTCATGCCCAAAGGGTTCTCTTTGAAAAAGACTTGCACCATAGCTAAGACAAGAGATCCTGGAACACTACTGATTATTTTATTATCAAGAATACGGCTAAGAAATTATTGGTCTTACTGCTACTACATACAGCCTATAAGGAAAAAAAAAATCAGCTTTAAGCTATATAACTTCCACTTAAAATCTACTCTTTTCTAAGACTCTGGAAGGAATGTTTTTGTCATTCAGACACATGAGAATGCTGAGAAAGACTTTTGTTAGATCTAATTAAATCTGCTTTTGCCAGGAAGTGCAATATTCATATATTTGCATTTAACATCAAGAATGAGAAGTATAAATATTTACATCCTCAGTAGGCACAGATTTTACTCTAAATCTTATAATTTCATAGTAGCATTTACAAGAGATTGCTTCATTGCAAAGACTTCCACAGATTATTACAGAACTGTTTTAAATAAGAAGCACCTTAAAATCCTACTCCTGAATACCCCTGAAGACAGTTGAGCAAGGACCAAAAGTTGATTGTTGCAGACATCATAGCCTTAATTGTTTTCCTTTTGAAAAGCATTTCACTTCAAATTCACTGAAAAATTGTTTAGGTTTGTGGTTTTGTTTTGGTTTTTTCCCCTAAAGGATCTGATTTTTATGATTAGGAAAACCCAAATGCTTTTGCTTGTCTTCTTTACTTGACACTTGGAACTGTGAGATGGGTGGCAGCATTGACATAGATTTGAGGAATCATAAACACTAGCTAGTGACAATGTCCTCAGTTAAGAAACATGTTCTCCACAATGGTTTATGGAAAATATAAATAAACATAACAAAGCAACATATTACATGGGAAGACGCAGTCATTACCAGTTTAAGCAGTTTAATATGCTTAGATAGTGTCTCCGTTGTACTACTTATTATACAAACTCCACTGACCCTGATCAGGGAAATATTTTTTGAGCCATACAAACCGATAAAATTATTTTCCAGCTGGCAGATTAGATCATCAAAAACAGAAGTGTCCCTAATACATACATCTACATGACATTCCAGGGAAAACTTCAGAGAAGCAGCTCTTCTTAAGGGTAAGTGGGTATACACTGTTTACACTGGAATAAGTTATCATCTTTTATAGAACGATAAACTTTCTTTGACCACTTTGGCTCTTGCATCTGAAAGCTAATAATGTGTGCAGCTTCCCTCTACCCCAAATGTATTCGGTCAATTTACAGCTGTACAGCATTTTTGTACTCTTTTATAGCCTTCTGTCTCAAAACCAGCTAAAGAGAAGATAGAACAAAGAAAAAGATCCTCTGCTGAGAAAAATTCCAAACCAAAACAGAAAAAGCCACTGTATTAAAAAGCTGCTTCTGTTATATCCATTTGCACTGTTTCTTTTCTCCATGTCTAGAGCCTACACGACATGTCATTTTAACTGTTTTAGTCACTAATCCATGTTTTTTAACTACATTAAAAACTAGTTAAAACAAGTGAAGCTGATATTCATCCCTGTGATGGGAATTCTATAGTTACTCCAAAGCTATAGTCCCCTTATTTCTATGTTTTTCCTTGTCTCGTTTTTCTTATTATTTCTGTAATGAGATATACAGAGTAAGCAGAATGAAGATTTCTGTGCTGTCATATTTAGGACAATTGCAAATGCTCATTCATGTGTACTAAATGGTTGGAAAATAAGATCTACATTCATATACAGTCATTTATTGGTTTATAGCTAAAATTCAGTCTGTTAGTTTTACTGTCTGTTAATAAGAATTACTAATAGAAACAAAATGGGAAAAATTATATCATCGGCTCTTGGCAGATGTTTTAGCCTATTTTAACAATCTGAGTGGATGTTCCTTTTTTGTTTACTTTAATGAAAACAGCTGAAATATTAACACTTAAAATTCTTACGCAGTAGGTTTTTAACTGTCTCCAAACCCCTCAAAAAAAGCCAAATTCTTAGGTGGAGGAGAGCCTAGAAACTGCCCAAGTGACTGGAAGAGAGAGGTAAGTAAAAGTGGGATCCTGTTGCAGTAAATGCTGCCTCCAGATTTTATTTACATGGGCAGATGAGTAAGATAAGGAAGTGAAGATGATAGACTAGGAAAAAAAGAAATGCATAAGAAGAAAATAAAAAATGAGGATGTCATCAGAAACACTTTGGAAGAAGCAGTCATCAAAGCATGGGTAGTTATGGACTCCATTTGCAAGTTTTCAGAAAGAAAAGAGGCTACAAAACAGCCCAACATCATGGCTAATATAGAGCATAAAACATACGGTATTTTTTTAGCATATAAACCACTTGGAAAATAGATCTTTTATGATAAAAGTTCTTATTCTTTTAGTTGCAGTCAGTAAAGTATATTCAAGGGGACTGCAGACATTTTTTTAAACATCAGCTGCAGCAACAAATAGCTAGAAGCTCCCTGCTCTGCACCAGTTAAGTAGTTTGAAAGACTTCCCATGCCTTTAACAATAGACCAGCACCGTTTGGAAGCTGCCTAACTTAAATTGTTAGAAATTAAATAAATTTTAAAAATTCAGTATTTTATCCTACCTGTTGGTGCTATATTTTGTGTGTCTATTTGCTGTAGGGAAGCTCTTTTTAAGTGTTTTTGCAAACTAGGTAATATATTGCTGCACGCACCTGTAATTTTAGGGAACACACATTTATTTATCTCAAAATGTGGAAACAGACTGAACAAAAAGTTTGAGAGTCTAAAACTGCTATGAATATTTGAGGGGATTTTTTCAGTGGAATAGTTAAGGGATTTCAGAGGTGCCCCCACCAATCTCCTTTGCAATGCTCCAGCAACACAAAACGAATTTCCAGCACCAGGCTAAGTAACCTAGCACCTACAGTCATCGTCAGTAGCATGAACACATATTCTGTTGTAGTCTGACATTTCTTATTGTCACCTGACTGTTGACTAAACTGATTTCAGTGGAGTTTTTCCCGATCTGATATGAATATTGAGAAGGAAGGGAGGAAGGAACAACTCCTGCAACTCTTGTTCTTTCTTCTTCATAAAGATTTCAACTTAAAAGCACTATTGCATACTCATAGTGGGAACATTGGGAGGATATTTTGAACATATTAGCCTGTTGCCAACCTGAAGGATTAGGAAAGAAACTTTGCTACTAGTAGCCAACTATAGAGAAACCTGAAATGACCTAATATCTAATTATTACTATTAGCATAGTATGATTTTCTTGGTCTTTTTTTTTAAGATTTCCCTAAGCCTAGAGTAGAGAAATAATCAGATGCTATTATCATAGTGTGTGAAGAGCATTATACCCTAGATATATCCTAGCTGAATCTGTATTTTCAAAACTGCTTATACTAGGTTTGTGTACTTAAAAGTACAAATTGAACCTTGATACTGGATCATATTTTCATACAACTAAACAGAGCATATTCTGGCCAGTTCCTCATCCAGAATAGAGTGGAATAGACAGACAACGCCACTCCATAATAAATGCTGACTTGTCAAAAAAAAAAAGAGAAAAAAAATTGAGCAGAAGTTATACATCAGTATTTTGAGTTGTGCACGTTTGATCCTGTGTTAGCTGCCCCAAAGCTAGATTTACCATATTGCTGATCCAGGGGTTTAGATGTCATGTAAAACTTCACCTCACTTCCACACATGAGATGGCTATCAAGGAAGGATGCGCAGGAGGAGCACCTAGTTCTCCCTCAGCTTCTGTAATGCTTGTACTAAATGGAAACCAGGACATGACTCTTTTTCAAAAGTGAAACCTCTCAAGCCAGGACCCCTCAAGGTACATTTTTTTAAAAAGACTATTGTGACTACCTTGAAATGCCCTTAAACATTGCACTGTTAACCAATAGTATAAATAACGGTAGCTCTGCCATAATCCAGCTTCTAGTTTTGTTGAATAACAAAGTGGCTCAAGAGCAACATCACAGTGTCTGCTGCCAAGATTCTCTGGAGAAACCTCTTCCCAGGTAGTGCATGCTGTTTCTAGAAGGTGATACGGTAGGCATCTTTGTGGGGCAGATGAGTCTGTCTTCAGAAATTCTTATCTTGGCTAACTTCAGCCACATTTCAACTGTTGAAGCTGCTCCAGCAATGGTTTCCTAGAATGTTTCCAATAATTTGAGGCAGAATATTAGCATCTTCAATGAACTCAAAAACAGTCACGTAGCTCTCAGCACTCATGGAGCTAGTGTGCTTCAAAGCATGTTTGTAGCTTCTTTAAGACCTTGATAATATCAGTAGTGACAGGTTGAGAAACCTCTCAGGAAAACTGGAGTCTACTTAATTTGCTCCCTAATACTGCTAGTTCCAGCTGGAGTCTTCAAAAATGAAGTTCATTATTGAGAAGACCTTTAAAGAGTATAACAATCAGGGTAAATGTCGCACTCATTAATCACCTTCCTAAATAGACAAAGCAAATAGCATGACTGCATTAACGTTGATTTCCTGAGAAAACACCATAGATTATGAAGATCAACACCACATCTGATAGTTTGCTAAACAAAAAAGAAAAATGCATTCACAAGAAATGCAGTGTGAGGCACAAGCCAGAGTTACTTGTTCACACCTCTGATAACCCTGGTGAATCAAGTAATAAGCAAAAAAGCAGAAAGGTAAAAGACTTCTTCCATTTCTCAAAAAATGCTGAAAATAACTCTGCTTGGAAAACGATGAAAGTGGAATTATGTGTGACATGCAAAACAAGAGATCATCAGGGTTTTGAACAAGTTTAATCAAGTAAACATAGACTCAAAAAAGTCAATGAAAAACAGATCGCTCCATGAATTTCAGAGAAGTATAAATAGACAACGCTCTGAGCATAATCTGGTCTCCAAAATGACTGAAATTGCCTGCGAAGGATGACTCAACAGCCACCACGCCCAGCAGCTGTCACAGCAAAAACATGGTTCTAATGTCCATTTAATGAACCCCTTTATATCATTCAGGAACAGGAACCAGTCCCTTCCAGCATGGCAACAGAAGCAAGGGAGTGTTGATAAATGAACATTAACTTGTACTCTGTAGAAGAGCCACTAAAGCAAGGTTCCAATAACTGGTATAAGAAGAGCTGAAAAACAGCATGCTTCACTGAAGCAGCATGCTAGTTGCTCAACAGTCTTTGATTTACTCACAAAGGAATTTCCTTCACTTGTCTATTTTCCAAAACAAAACTATCTCGCTTGAAGGACATCATATACTAAAGATAGGAAACTGAGATCCCTATGTGGCAAATAGAAAGAAGGTGATGAGTCCACTGTTCTGAGTAACCTACACCTACAGCAGACTTATGCCCTTTCCCACTCCGTGTACAAAGTCTGTGGAGAATGATTTCTTTGTCCAATCACAAACACTAGGCAGTACAAAAAATTCCCATTTAATTAATGGGAAAAGAGTTTGGGTGTTGATGTCTTCAGATCAATTTTTCTGCTTCATGAGAAGAAAGCCCTAAAGCTCCTGGTATTGCTTACCTTCTAACACCTTGGTGATTGGAAAAAGCTGTTTCTACATGACAAATTGTGGCAGATCAATGTAATCTGTTACATTTCACATCAACAATAAGAAAAATCCGAATGCTGATGTAACAACTTTCTAAGTGGTAAGTTCAGTAGACCAAACTGACAGTGGATGCTTATCTCATCATTGCTTTGATTGACAGAAATATAGAACTTTGTACATATGAGCATATATTGCACTTCCTGCACCTGTTCTTGTTTCTGAACAGTAGGAAGCAGGTGACGAATGCATAGCAGAATTTCAGTTTTCATCAGAGTTTCTAGAAATATCCATACTTGTATTATCAAGCTTCAAATACTTTTAATGGCACACAAGTCCACAAATATATATTCTCGGTCAACTAGACTCTTTCTGTAATGTGAACTCTGAACAATGGAAATAACCTCTCCTTTCTGCAAATAAAATCTATACAATATTAGTGGAGTATATTAGTTCTGATACCCGTAAATGGAAAATTTCCACTTACTAGAGTGATTGTAACTAAACTAAAGTAGATCCTTGCTGTTCTGAGAAGACAGGAAAGCTCTAAGATAAAGAGGCTGCTAAATAACGCTACTTAGACAAACTTGACTTGCTGTTTGGAGGGGCGGGGCGGATAGGAAAGTGCTAAGACAGAGAGACTCCTAAATAATGCTATTTGGACAGCTCAGCCTTGGGAGGGCAGATGCACCGAGCTACAGAGATAAAAAGGCACCAAGAGGGCAACGAGACCAGAGCAAAACAACCTGAAAGGACATGGTATATGTGATCTTACCACTGAGTTTGCGCAGAAACAAAGGTCAACGAGCGGACACTGTGATGAGGAGTATAAGCCCTCATCTTAAGACCCTCAAAAGACCACCTGAGCATGCTAACAGACATGCGTGACAGACATTGACATATGCTAATTAGGTCTTGGAAAAGTAATAAATATGCTAAGCATTTCTCAGAAATATAATGAATATGAATATTGTGATTGTAATTAACCTGAAACGACAGGGTGTTTGGCGCGCACGTTTGGAGGAGAGATCCCCTGTGTGCCCGGCACCGTAATAAAGAATACCTGCTTAATAGTCTGCCAACTACAGAGTCTTCAACTCCGGCTTTTCACGACATCATTTCAATTCAGTTAAAGGACAAGTAAAATGCTAGCAAAAGGACAGAGGGAGAGAGAGGGGAGGTGCTCAAGGTACGAGTAACCAGAACATACTGGTCTCCATGGGCTTTTCAAGAATTTGCATGGAATAATAATTTCTTGCACCCACATAGAAGCAATAATGTTAAGGTGAACAAATTTAAAGTATGTCAGATGTGATGTGATGAAGCAGCACTTATTTGGCCTAAGTAAATGCCTCCCTAGAAGCCTTAAAGGAAGTTGAAGAGTACAGGTGTCACTTTTGGTGACACGATATTGACTATGTTAACACTAATTGCAGTACAAATAAAGTAGGGCATATTATACAAATTAAACCAGTCAGGGTCCTGAACAGTATACCTCAGGCCTATGCAGTGTGATAAATTTACCAGCAGACAAGAAACTAACAACACACAGTGCTGTAAAGGAGCCTATATAAGAAAAGAAAAAATGTTGCCTCTTAGTGCCTCAAATTTTCTCCTTGGCCGTGACTACCAAGACAAATCGCAGCGGGGTGGGATGTGGGGGGGGGGGGGGGTGTCTGTGGCTGTGTTGTCTACACGGGCTGCTTCATGCTAGGTTGTTTTCCACTGAATCAAAATTTCCCTCTTAACTGGTAAATTCTCACAGACAATTATGTGTTTCAGTGCTTTGACTTCACTCGTAGCTCATCACAGCAGAGAGGACTGAGTGAAGAATTCGAATCAAACGCCTGCCTGCTTTCTATGCTGAATGAAAATCTAAAGCTGCAGTTCTTTACTCAGCGCTTTTATGGCAAGCTTGTAAGATCAGCCAGGAAAGTGATCAGCGTGCAGTTGAACATGACCACTGTCAGTTTAGTGGCATGGAAGAATGTAACCCCTTCTGTTCTCCTGGTGTGCCATATGCACACGTTGGATTGTTTTTACTGTTTCTGCGCTCTTTTGGCTTGCCTAAGAGGGTTTGTAGTGTCGTCTTCTCTAAATACATTCAATCCTTACTTTGCAAGTTATTTCTTCTAAAAATAAACCAAAAATTATTTTCCTATTGTTACTGCAAACTTCACCACTACAACCCCAGGGCTGTAAAATTAGGACATACTTACAGGACTTACAATGCTGCAGCTGCGGAATCCAACATTTTCTCTCCTGTGATTTTCCTGGGTCGTTTATCTTCTCATGCTCCTGCTATTGTTGAGTCTTGTAAGAGTAACCTGAAATTGTGCTGATTGTTGACATTATAAACATCCTTTTCAGTATTTTTTCCACACAATTCAATATATTAAGCTCTATTTCTCTCTCTTTCTTTCTCTCTCTTCCCTCTCCTTGCCTCTCTTTCCCTCTCCCTTACCCACCCACCCACGATGATCTCTCTCTTTCTCTGTCTGCCTCTCCAGTTTGTTTTTTTATTTTGTTTTTTCAGGTAGACAGGTAGAAGAAAGTATTAAAAATACAATATATGAATTATGTCTTTAGGATCCCCACAGGGGCCTTCAAAGTACAAACAAATGTTATTTTCTACTCTGCACAAATAAACTTTCCATAGTGGAAACAGATCATTTATTTTCCCAGAAAAGTATTGATTTAAGCTGAAATAAGCTACAACTGTATTGGAAAAAAGAAATACCATCTGGCCGCACTAACAGATGTATTCCTTGCCCAACTGAGATCTTACAGAAGTATTTTTAACTCTTTCCCATCCAAAGTATTTTTGGAAGCAAATTAATTTTGAAATAAATGACTGATGATACTCTCTTTCCTGACAAAGTTCTCCTTTCTGCCTTCCTACATCCCATTTTTTGGACCCAGTGAAAATGTTTCCTTCTAGTAATACCATCCTGAAAGCTCAGAGTTAGATACTTAGTCCAGCACAGTTTACTTAGATGTGGGCCTTGGCCAGATAAAAAACAGAGTTGGATTTGCTTCTTATAAGAGCAAGGAAAGATTTCAGAAATTCCTGATCTCCACTAAAACCCTTTTTTTACCCACATATAGTCAGTAGACTGGCTTGTATGAAATCCAGGCTCTGGTCCTCGGTCTTAATTCAGCAACCCTAATTGGTTTGTTCGAACTGTCCCACTTTCCATAAATAATTAAAACCTCTTTGGACTACAAAGAAACAGACTAAAGCAAGGATTATAATCGAGGTCTCCCACATCCTGCCTAACTACTGGACTATTCAGGAATTTTCCTTGACAAGAAACTCCAGGTTTTTTTTCTTCAAACATAGAATTCCAGTAAAAATATTAGTCTTGACAAATTCTAATTTTTCGAGAGAAAGCATTTGCTCAGATTCCTGACCAGCTTCTCTCAGAAAGGTGACTTCCTTCAACATCCATTATTTGCTGCTTTTCAGCCCTTAGTGCTGTCCTAAACTGTGTGGTGGGACCAGTGACCACCTGCAGGGTCAGAACTCTCCACTGGTGGCAACCCCAGTCTGAGAACATCTGCCTCAGTGTCCCATGGGGAAGCCTCAGGGCTGTAAACAAACAACATATCAGTTTGGATTTAGCAAGACTCTTTATTTTACCTAAGAAGTAACTCATTTGAGTCTGGAAGTTTGCTAGCTTTTCCTTTTCACTATGAGCTTTAAAACAAACATAGGGTCATTTACTCTTGAAATATCATTCTGAAGCAAAAATTGATTCTGAAGCAAACCCCAAAAGAATTCATTTTTAAATTGACAAAATGAAACGTTGTTACTTGTTATTTTCTCAGGGTTTTTTGTTTTGTTTTTTACTATATTATTCATCAGATTAAACATAAATTCTCAAAGATTTTTCCTTTGACAAACATTTACTTAGTCATTCACAAATCTAGCAGAGTACGTGCTCGTGGGTTGTCCTGGTATCAGCTGGGATAGAGTTATTTTTCTTCCCAGTAGCTGATATGTTTTGGATTTACTGTGAGAAGAATGTTGATAATACAATGAAGATTTTTCGGCAAAATTCACAAGTTCCATGATGTCCGCAAAATTCTGTGATGGCTGCTCTGGCTGTGCAATTGGTCGTCAGGCAGTGAGAAAAAATTGTATTGTGTATCGCTTGTTTTGCAGATGATGATGATGATGATGATGATGATGATGATGATGATGATGATGATGATTTCCTTTGTTGCCTTCTTAAACTGTTTTTATCTCAGTGATAGTAAAGACTCACAAATTTTACTTTTTGTCCATTGTCCCCCTATCCCACTGCGGAGGCAGGAGGAGTAAGTGAGCAGCTACTTGGTCCTAGTTGCCGGCTGCTAGGTTAAGCCATGACAGTGGTAACCACAATAGCTTTTGGACTTACACTTTTTGTCAGAAAATATTATGCAAAACTGTTGACAATATTAAAAGAGCCTAGCCATTTGCAGGAAAAATGTGGATAATTCTTCTTCCTTTTCAAAGACATAAGCATTCATCTTAAATGTGACAAGGCTTCTTGATTTTCTTAAACCTGAACCATCTTCCACTGCACCATTTAGGGCCTGGCATTGATACTCAAGCATTATTCCACTAAAATACCTGCTAGGAACCCTTAAATGGTGCCTTCTATGATAAGAACTGAGATGTGTTAGGAGATTTTTATTTTATTTCATACAACAAATTTCTTGCTGAACTAGGTGTTTTAGAAGAACTCTAGTTTTATGGGCACAATTTTGCACTTGCAATAATTGTAAGTACCAATGATATTTACTCCTTTTCAATGCTCATTTAGACATACAAATGCTGACATTTGCCCTGACAATTAGCTTTGGAGATAAAACTGTAATCACAGAGCAGCACACTGGCTTATGCTCACTTTAGTAATTAACACCACAGCATCTTAAAAACTCCTTATTTCTGGCAAAAAACCGTCTCTTTCCTCACAGCCTTCTGACAAGCATAGGAAGGTAATTGGTCCTCCTTCTTTTAGACTGCAAGAATTAGTACTTCCTAAGTGCATGAATTTTTTCATCACATTGTATTGGATTTATGCAATGTTTTTTTTGGCCTGCAGTTGAGTTACAGATGTGGAAGTATAAACAGCCCATTTGGGTCTAATCTGTACTATCGTTGCTCCTTAAAATGCCACTTCATTGAATGATTACTTGTTCAGTGGCCATCCCTTCAGAAGCTGTAAGAGTCAACAGGATCACCTAGTTAACTGCCAGTTCTGCTTACCTCCATTCTGTGAAAAATCTCAACCATTCCATCCAACAGTGCAATTTTCAGCTTTCACTAAAGAGTAACATGCAACATTTCCGGTGAAAGCAGAGCTGAAACTACAAGTTTGTAAGTATATATAAAGACCAATAATGTCTCTAGTCACTTGTGATACATATAGCATTAGTTCTCAAGTGTGAACCATAATCATATTAGGCACACAGCAGAATTTAATTTCATTTCATGTGATTTAATTACTTTAGAACAAAGATTCTCTGGAAAGAGTTGTCTTATTCGGTGATTAGCTTAACTGTTTCACTCAATCTACTTTCATTAAAATGCACTTTTACTATCTAAGATAGCAGAGTAGAATATTAAAACTACATTTGACTTTTATCTGAGCTTTTATTCATTTGTGATTTAGTTGCATTTATAACAGAGTTGCATTTTTTCTAAATTTTTGGTAGTTACTCTTCAGAATAAAAAAATATTGTGAGAACGACATAGAAATGCTTTCAAGGAAAAAATTAAAATTATACCAATATAGTTGCAGCTGGGGGGAACAACCACACAGTATTGTTTACTACACTTTCAAACAGCACTAGATTAAAAGCATGCACAGAAAATAAAACATCTTATTTTCTATGTAAATTGTGTCTCTAGTGCAGGGGGATAACAGGAGGGAGTGTTGTGGCACGCTATCACAGTCTTGCAGAGAGATGGCAATGAACAACAGGAGGAAATTCAGATATATTTCAAAAGTAAAAGAGGAAAGAAGGATAAGTTGGTATCCAGAAATAACACAAAACCCCTCTTCTCCATTTAATTCTAGCAATGTTGCCATTCCATGGGCCAGACTTTTTTTTTTTTTTACCAGACAGGTGCTTTTTTCCCACTTCAGCATGACCATTATTCAAACTCCAGGCTGCTCCTGACACGGAAGTTAATTCTCATTTAGTCTTATTACTGTGAATTGTAAAAAGTATAAGCCATTTGAAATCATAGGCTCCAGTCAGAATGGCCTCCTGAATCTGGGAGTTTGTAAGAAGGCAGGGTAGTAACATTTTCTTTGTTGGACTGTTTTCATCATTCCAAACTGTAAATTCTCAACAACATATCAAATATTCAGGAGTTACTAAGCGAAGAGACTATTTTTTTTTAACTTATTTACATTGAACCAGTGTTTAGAAGTTTTGCTGTATTCTACAGCTCTGTAATCTCTCTTATTTATGCTTCAAATAAAAAAAGCAATAGAAAGTACGAAAGTAAGAATAGTGTACCAGGTTAAATTGAAGTGCCATCTAGGCTGGTACCCTGCTCTCAACAGTAGCCATGTATGATTATCTAAAGATGATTTTAATAGCAAATGAAAATAATACTTCCCCTTAATACTCATAAACTCCAATCATTTTCAAGTCAGGGACATACTTCTCTAGATGGGGTTCTTGTGTACATAGTAACTCTCAGTATTTTTTTCCTTTGAACTTAGCCAGTCCTTCCTTGAGCACCAAGTAAACTTCAAGCATCCACATTATACTTAGTAAGAGTCTTCTTGTTTTGAACCCATTGTCATCAGTTTTATTTGATTTGCCCTTCCATCTTGTGGCAAAGAGAATGAAATATTTGTCGAGCCCTTGTATGCTACTAAGGAGTCCATAAATCTGTATTATTTCCCCTCCCCTCCATCAAATATGTCTTTTCCAGACCGATGACTGCTACCCTTGTTGTTCCACATGCAGAAGCCATTTCATACTGTTGATGCTCTTTGTTGCCCATTTGTTGTTTTCCAGATATTGAATCAGATCAAAATGATCGAGTGGTTCATTTAGAAGCTTTCTGCAAGCCTTTGGTGTCATTACTTGCATTTGCTCTCATCAGTCATGTATACATACTGTGAAACAATGATTTAGAAAACCCAGAAGCTGTGTCACTTTGATGACAGTCTAGAAAATCATTCATTTAAATGATGTCACAAGTCTGAGGGACTCAAGACTTCAAGAGACAGGCAACTGGATTGCAAGATTTTTGGTCTGCAAGGTTGAACAGCTGATTACCAGTCTATTGTAAGGGCCATGCGAGCATCCCCTACTCCTGGAGTTCTCACTGCTGGGGCTCAGGGACACCATAGCCATAGCAGAGCCAAGGGCTGCCCCTTCCTGGCTGAGCCCTCCCATTTCATGGTTGAGGGTGAGCAGGGGAGGGTCTTCCCAGCCAGGGTTTGTCCCACCACCCTGCGGGAACCCCCACCAATCCTGGCAATCAAAACCTATAAATAAAATAAATAAACAAGGGGTTAAGTAGACAGCTGTTCTGAGAGTAAGATGGATGGGGAGAGAAAGGAAGGGAAAAGGAGCCAGCTGGAGGTGATGGGAGGGATTTGCCTCAAAGGAAAATTGTTTTCATCCCATGGAAAAAAAAAGGTTTAAATTAAGCAATAATGGATCATAAAGAAGGTGGATGGAAAGCCTAATTATGTATACAGGAATAAGATGGACTAAAAATTTAAGTTAAATGGTGATATTTGTTTGCCTCTGTTCGTTTTTTCCCTCAGCTTTTGCAGAGTCAACAACTGCCAATGAGTTCATACAGAGCGCATGATACTTCTAAAAGAGACTCTATACAGAAAGCACATGTAACACACAGATTTACTAATCGATCGTGGAACTGTGGTGACTGGCCAGAACAGCAGACCAAGGAAACAGTTTAGCAGACAGAAATCTAACCACTGTTGTTTAAATTTGCAGCTTATACACGTGCTTCTGTTGCTTGCTTCTTTAAAGCCTCTGTCAGTACTCCTCTAGAAAACATTATATTTGTCTGGTCCTACAGCACTGTTTTGGAAGAAATTCATACTTGTCCTTAAATGAGCTTTAGGGATAGTTCTCAGCAAGGATAGGAGATGATGGGGTCCATCCTCACCTGAACTTTATAGCTCCTTGAGTCTTTCTAACTATCAGTTCCTTCCACTGCCAAACATGGTGGCAGACCGCCAGCATCGAGCCTGGCAGCACCGGAGATATGCAGGAGAGCAGTCTGGATGCTGCAACATCCCGTGCTGCAGGTGAGGAGGGAGCCCGACCAAAAAAAAAGTGCTAGAGCTGTTGCCAGAGTCTTTTATCACCCGTGTTGCTGGCTCAAAAACAAAACTTCTCTTGCAACTTCTTTTGAAGGTCTGATGTTGCTTAAGTGCCTGCAGTTGAGCAGTGCCCAGTGTTGCTCCTCCCCACACAATTCTCTCCAAAGAAAGGAATATATCTTAAAAGCTTCACACCAGCATCGTGCTCTCATCTTCCTTGCAAGAAAGGGCACAAGACCAAACTTCAGGCTGTGGCTCAACAATGACAAAGGGAAAGAACATCCTCATAGCACCGTGCAACCAATGCTCATTCACAAAGCTCCAGGAGTATGTTGCTGAATGCATTCCCCTGTGTTGCATCAGGCAGCTTCCCAGTGGCCACACTGAGGGTTTTGGACAATGCGCTGAAGAACTTGACTCCTCCTATATGTTCTTTATGGAGATTGGGAACATGAAATGGAATTCTGCAATCTGTTGCCTTTTATTCTTCTATGCAGTTTGGCCTGTGCTAGATCTAGGTATAGCTGCAAATATGCAATATCATACATAGACATAAAGAGCAAAGGAAAAAATAATCAAGTAATTATTCACAGTAATGAAAAATTGGCCTGGCTTTAAAAGTGATGGATTAATGCTGAGGTGAAAGCCTGTCAGTTACTACACTACATGATTCAGACCTCCAAACTGATGATATTCAGGATAGTACTAATTTTTTTGGAAAGTTCATAAAAATCAAAGTAATGTAATGAAGAAATAATAATTCATAAAAATTAAGAGCAAAGACAACATTCTGTAAAACCAAGCTGTCTTAAAAATATGCAGAAAAGACATGCAAATAATAAACACTGGGTTGTTGGATAATCAGAATACTTTTTTGTTTCCTTATATGAAAGACAATCTTTAAAAGAAACAGACTGGAATGGAATTAAGGATCATCAATGTGAATGACGTGCCTCCCTTTTTGTTTCACTGGCCATTAAATCAAGCTTAAGCTGAAACAAGAGAGAACAGCAGCATAAAAAGGACAAACTGGGAATGCTAGACTCATCAATGAGAAGTAGATGCCACCATTCTGTTGTCAAATATAGCATGCTTTTGTTAAATTAAGATGAATTCCCGGTTTCCTTTTTGTGTTTTTTCTTCACCCTTATATTCTGTCTGCAGGGCATGGTTTGTTTTTCCTGACAGTTTGAGATTTCTGAGCTACTGTAATGTAGTGCCAACACACACTGTGCACAGTAAGTGAAGAAGAAACAATCTGGCTGTTGTTTCTTTCTTTGCAAACAGCAATTTGCTTCTCATGACTGTGTTTTAGATCCTGGTACCAGAGGCCTGATTTTAGAAAACTAAATGTTTCTGTCTCACTTCTATCTGTCCATTTAAGATGGTTATTCTGATGTAAAATTAAAATTGGTGTCCAGTTAAAATAACAAACTTTACAAATGTCTGGAATATGTTGCAATATAAATTCAGTAATTGCACAAGCAAATAAGAGTTATAGCAACTGTTGTTTCTGCTTACTGCTGGCCTTGGTTTTCTGAGGAAACAGGCTTCCAATATTGAATGGGTTCACCAAGGTGGACAGAGCATTAGCAGTCCTTTCAACTAAATTTACACCAAGAAGAAATTTAAAAGCATTTTTATAAATTGTATTTCATTATTGTCTAACTTTAAAACAACAATACAATGAATACTTTATATTTAACACAGATTAAGCAACAAAACTAACAGATTTGCTACTACCACTTACTCTGTTTACACATCCACTGCCTACGGTTAAAATGAAGCCAAATTTCTAACATTTCCATTTCAGATCTTTTGCCAAATGGTAATGATAACATGTTAAGAAATTCCTAGAACAAATAGCACTATAAATCATATGCCATGTGCAATTAAATATACATTTCATTTAGATTTAATAGGCTATTTGCTGCATGATCTTCTTATATCACAAATTATTACAGCTCTGTTGAAGTCAATGGAGCCTGTTTATACCAGCTGAACCTCTTCTCCTTACTGTTGGATGATTAATGTTGCTTTTTCCTATTCAGAGAAAAATATGTTGTAATATTGAGACACATCAACAAAAGAACAGGCAAATAAACATTAGAACTGCTTTGGGACTTTCCAAGAGATGCTGAAAGCCAACATTTGGGAAGAAAATAAAAGAAGCACAAATCTCATCATAATTGGTTTACAAGATATTCTGATTACTTTGTTTGAAAACCTTTAAACTAACTCCCAGTGGAAAAAGAGGAGAGGGGAAAGAAATAGTACTGAAAATCAGTCCCAATAAAGTATACATCAATCACACATGTGAGGTAAGGTGACTAATTGCCTAGTCTAGAGATTATTGAAGATCAGAGTGATTCTGCAGTAACGACCACTCTTAAACACAGGATTACAGACAATAATGCAGTATCATCCAGTTTAATTACTTGTATTTTTGTCTCGTCAAGAATGTGACAACTTAGTTTGTAAATGGTCTATCTAATGAAGAACCTCAGCTGTTCACATATATCAGTATTTGTTGATCAGTGTCTGTTTAACCCACTGAAGTAACGTGATTTTTTTCTTCTATTCTGACAGCCCACTTCACTGTGGTTTTATTTTTGAAAGAGACTGAAGACATAATGACCTTTACAAAACAATTAAATGTGATAATTCTGGATTATCTCTTAATTAAACCACAGCTTTGAAACACCCTTTGTGATTCTATCAACAACTGACTGCAGATAATCTTGGGCTAAAACAATTAATCTTCTTTCCTTTTGATTGCTTTCCTTGATCCCTTATCTGAAAACAGTTATTAACATTATTTGCAGTCATTATCATCTGTCTGTTTGTGAATTTGGATTTAGTTTTATTTATAGGTGTTTTCTATGGATTTTGCCACAAAAATTCACAGCAAGAGGTTGGGCGCCCTTTCACCCTGTTTCCGCCATTCACCAAGGGTTTTCACACAAGTAGCAGTTCCACATCAGCCATGTGGGGTTTCTCTTTTGTTAAACTCTTAAATAGGATCCTGACAACAGTCATATCTTGATCTCTCCATTTTCAAGATCTGTCACATAATCCAGTAGTCTCAGTATTCAGGGTGACAATATCCAACTACTACAGTCAAGTAGCCAAAAGAGTAGTAGTGGGTTTTGGAAAGAACAGAAAATGTTAAGAAAATTGGAGCTGAAGTGAAATTTGACTTCACAGGATTATTGTAATTGCCCTACTTCATTAATGGAAAACCATGCAGAATGACTTAAAACCCCTGGAGATCAATATCATCCCTATTACATTGTATATGACCTCATTTTTGGGAAACTGAGCATCTGCCATTGAATTGGCCTTGCTGGACGTAAAGGTTTTTGCAATAATTTAGAAAAACAAGACCTACTTAAGGCCTTTTCTGAAGAGGCTTACACATTTATTAGTGCTCTATTTCTCTTTCATCCATAGTAATCTGTGTGAGGATTGTTCATAAAGACCAACATTATCCTAATATGGTTAATCCTTTCCTCTATATTCAATTCAAAAAGGCAGAGGGTCATTTAGAAGAGTTGTGTCAGGTCTATCTTTCCCAATTAAATTATAGCAAGGGTCTAGGGAGTTTTATATTAGCCTTTGTGAATATGCTTCTCCAAACTTTTCCCATGTAAAAATAACTGTAACAATTTCAGACTGTTTCCTGCAAACTACAAAATAATTACAACTGCCATTTGTCTTTCTTTTCATACATTTCATGTTATTCAGAAACACATTAACACAGCAGTTGATTATTAACAGATATGTTGCAGGGCCAAACAAAGTTTTATAATGAGTTGAAGTGTACCAAGTTATAACCACGCAAGGTCAAGACTAGTAAGGAGGGACAGCAATTATGGCTCTGTCAGCAGTCATAGGTAGTTGTATTACAACTTTTCATTAAAACATAGTTGTCAAATTGGTGTGTGAATTTTCTTGGTGGTAAAAGGAAATGGAAATTTTGTTTACATTGATACAGAATATATAACTTCGACACATTGAAAGTTCCTATCTTTGAGGGGTCCCTGGACTTTAACACAAATATCTATATTAAGTATTTTGTTAAGATGAGAACAATATTTGGCCCAGTATCTTCAAAATCTCTGTGAAATATAACTGCATTTAGTTACATTTCTGATGATTATCACGGGGGAATAAAATAGAGAAATCATCATGTTTCAAACTGAATTTCTGCATATGAAATACCCGAGGAGTTTGTGGACAGCTGAGAATAATTGAAATGCTTAACGGCGTTGTTAAGTAGATTTATTGTGCATTAAAAGTGTTATGTCACTACTGAAAATCAACCTACAATTTTAATGGTATACTAAATTCCTGCAAATACTAAATGCATTATTTCATACCTATGCTTTATGACCCATGAAAATGATACCGAAGAAGGTTCGCAAGTTTTAAGAAAAATTTATTGAAAGATGTTTCCAAAAACAAGCCCATTTCTACCACAAAAGGATTTTCACAATTGTGTCATCTTCACACACACACATGCAATTATAATCGCAGTAACATAACAAAGGGATCAGAATTTTCCAACTCCATAAACTGCCAGCTGATGTTAAGAAAATAACCTCAGATTTATACAGAAATTTAGTACATATTTTAGGTAACAAACAAAAACTTACACCTGAAATACACTGGACCTTGCAGTTGGAGCACGCAACAGGTCAGACTGGCAAAGAGAAGCCATCTGGAAAACAAATAGGCAAAGTTATAAAAATGACATGAATTCAAATAACAATTCTCATTGCTTTCACATTTTTTTTTTCAAGAGACACTGTTGATAATAAGCTAGAAATGCAAGCTAAATCACAAAATATTCACTGTATCATAGGAAAACAGAGGTCCTCTGTCTTGGACATAAGGGAAGATGTTATGTTTATCTCTCAACAGCTTCGTTTCCATGCGTGACAAAAAATTGTTTTATTTTTTAGGTCAACTATATAAAGTTTCAATGAAAAAGTAAACATTATGCGGTCTTTCAAGCAAACACTAAATTGAGGCTTATTAGAGAACTGAGTTTTATGCCTGTGCTGGTTTAATCACAATTTTGATACATATGTTAGTAAGTCTTCTAAAAAAATATCAGTGATAGAACATTATCTATGAACTTTTGAATAGGCATAACTTAAGCTACTGCACACTAATCAAATACTCTTGGTTTTAAAATTTTTTTTTGATCTCATAAACACATAGAGTCGCATCCTGCTGAAGAGTAAGCCCATAAGATCTTAAGCTCCACCCAAGAAAATCATGAATGGCAGGATAATTTTTGGTTACCCACTGGGACTTTGAACACTCTGCCTGTGAAGGTGAAGTTTTCTTTTTTTCTTCTCCTTGTACAGAACACAAAATACTTTACAGGACTAGCATTTTCTACTGGTTCCGCTTTTCCTTGCTAAATCTTCTCAAACCATTGACTGGGTTTTTAGACAGGAGTTTCTTCTGAATTACCGAGAGATATTTGAACACTGCTGTCTCTTCTAGTTACCCTGTAAACTCCTTAGAGACTGTATCTTGTCTGTCTGTGAAGAGCACCAAACATACTACCCTGACTAAGCAAGTATACTAAGATGGCATTTTCCCTTGTCTGTCTCTTTGCATAGCAATAGCCTGTCTTTCACTGTCCCTTTCTTGGGCTACAGGAAGAAAGCCAATGCAACAGGGAAAATGAACCAGGAATATCTAGAAGGTGCTCAATGTGAAGGCATGTTTAGATTCAAATTGTTACTCCATTCAGACTGACCCAAACTGATGCGTGATGAATTTTTGTTTCCTAAGAGTTCAGTTGATTGGTTTGTATGAGCACAGTCCAACACCACCAGAGTCAATGAGAATACCATAATTTACTTCAGAAGGATGGGAATTGAACTCTGTGAGAGAGAAAACAGTTATCATGCTGCTTAGCTATTCTTTTCCCAGCTACAAAGAAAAGTTTTTTCCTTCAAGGATTAAGAATGTGGGCAGATGGTGTAAGTCTAGTGTGTCTACGAATTGTGAGGCTTTAAAAGGAAAGGAGACACAATGACTCACAGGTGGTTCGCAGCTCAAAACAGATATCTGGAGATGTAATACTCTGAAAGTATTCAGTCACTGTGGTTCAGAATCTTCCCTCCAACCTCGCTGCAATTTCAACTCAATGTGTATGTATGTGTACACACACACACGATTAGTGTTCTACTTGAAATATCTCATATTATAATCATACTGTGAAGTTCCTCGTGTCTCAGCAACCACAACAAAGGAAGTTGCTGAGCAGTACCCAGACTAGTATTTGGAAAGAATGAGAGAGTGAATGCAAAAAATGGCATTTGCTCCATTTTCTAACTTCAGATGGTAAGTAAAGTAGGCTGTGCCATCTACTGAACAGTTTGCCTCCACGCTGTCTCGCCTGCCACTTGTTTAACATGTAATGTTATATGTCACTCTGACAGGAGTGCAACATTAACAGGCCCTAACAGGGTATGTCTCTCAATGGGATGACAGCCGACGCCGACTCTGTCTCTGAAATACTGCCAGTTTTGTTTCTATCCTCCAGACTCATTTCTCAAGATTATTAATGATAGTTTGAGACTGAGTTTGCAGCACACTGAGTTTAGATCCTGACGATTACTCCCTGTCCTTTCCAGAAGGGAGGCCTGTGGGTGTTACGACAATATCATTTTATTCTTTTAGTTCACATCCTTTTTTCTCTCTGTTTTTATCACACTCACTCTGTCATCCTCCCTGTCTTCTTATGTCATTTTTTTTTTTCAACTTAACTTTGCCTCTGCATAAAGAAACCTCAAGGTTCTATGTTCAGTCTCTTCCTCTCTGCCATCCCTACCCTTGGCACAGGGGTATGCAGAGGAACTGCTGTGGCAGGGTACAGAATTTTTGGATGCCAGGTGGCTGCTCTGAGTTATGCCTATTATTAACCCAGAGCACTAAATTAGAGTCTGCAGCTATGCCATACAGTGCTACAATCGCTCCAGATACTTTAAAGACAAAATTATCTATTATCACTAGCTGTCTATTAGAACAAATGCCATGGTTGTTGGGTATATCTCACTTTTGTACGCTCCTACCAGACCAGGGTCTTGCATTAAATTTTACGGTTTTTTTACCTGTAGAACCAGAAGCTGATAAAACTTGCCAAATAATGGTAATTACTGATCACTCTGTGGCTCCAGCAGCATATAAAACATTTCATGCTTTCTCTCTTTCAGAATCTGTGATTCGTGGTGCTGTTAAAATAGAGTATTTTATATAGTAGTTGGAACAAACCATGGGAGCAACTTCATTAAAAAAAACAGTTATAGAGAGGTTATTGAAACAAAAGTAGCTCTAGCACTGGTAAGGCTTACGAGCTCCAGCACGGCGATCTATTATCATGTCTTTATGGCTTCCAGGCCAGAGCTGGCTTCCATTCAGACAGCTCAGTGTGCAAGCAGATCAAACGCATGACTGTTTGCACCCATCTGCGCAGACAAAGCCTCAGCTGCTTTCTCTGAGTCATCCTGCTTAGGCTGGTTGTGATGCTCCCCAATTAAAACATATTAAAGCCGCTAAAAGTATTTATGTATGCTCTCCTACGGCCCCAAAAGCTAAGTGGTGGTGGTCAGCAGGGCTACCATCTCTTTTCTTGTTGGAAAGGCTCTGCTAAGTAATCAGACCATAAGCTGAATGTTCATTCAAGTACATAGCACACACAAGTGAAAAAATACCAGTGATTGGTAAAGACTCAATATCAGCTTTACTAAAGACTGGCTCATGTTACTGAATTTCACTTACAAATGGAATTAACCACACTTTTTAACTCACTATATACACAGAACATCATAGCTCAGGTTTGATATGGAAGCAGAAGTCAGAACTGAGTATATCACAAATCAGACCCATGACTGAGGCATGCTACCTAATAAAAGCAGTGCATTTTTTCCAGTTCACAAACTGGAGGAAAAGTCAATGATCTTTATTTTATCAAAAAGGCTCATTGCCCCATTCCACTACCGTGCCACATCTGAACAGCAACGTAATGTTCCTTTGTTCTGCTGTTGTGGAATCACTATCCCTTATGGAAATGTCTACTAATACTAAACATGCATCATCTCTTAAGAGCTATATACTAGCAAAAACACGTCAAAGTTGTGCTCGACTTTCTACATTCTTTTCAGTGGACAGAGTCAATTTTCAGGTAGAAGCAGCCAATATTCTTAAGTTTTCAGATATCTATGGCTAGCATATAAAAAGTTTATATAAACCCCTTGATAAAAATCATAGTATAGATATTTACTCCTCTGGCACAACAGAGCACTTAAAAGTAAGGATAAAACTTGCCCATTCAACAGATACCATTTTTCTACAGGCTGGTCTGAAACTCTTTAACAGACTTCCTTATGAACTAAGGCCCAGAGCCCTCACTGTCTTCCACCCTGAGTATAAGATGGTTTTTTACACATTTTTATACCAATGATGTCCAGCATAAGCACAGAGTAGGATATCTTTGTTAATAATAATATTAAAAAAAAATATTACAGCAATAACTATAAAGCAGACTTTAACTATAAGTCGTTCATATACATTAGCACTCTCTTCTCCCCTGGGAAGGAAAAAAATGAAGTACAGGTCAGCTTTTCAGCCTGCAGCTTATGAACTATTAGAACATACTCAGATACTACTGTGGACAAAGTCATATAAAAAAATCACAGATAACAGAGTAGTATTGCCAACATTTAAAGCTAGACTTCATAAACACGATATTAAATAGCAAGAGTGCATGCTCCCACGGCATCTATACTTTTGCATCTCCCAAGTAGATGCATAAAAAAAGGAGAACCCTGTTTGTTATGATGTTAAATAGTTTGGGATACATTAAGATAAAAGATATAATGTCAAGATACTGTATTACTGGGTGGCCAGTTCCTAGTTCACTGCTTTTGACATTTCGATGTCAGCTTCAAAATACGGTATCATTTATTGGAATATTTTTCTTATAGTACTTTACACTGAGCTCACAGCCTCCCTGGATCTCCAGCAATCCTGTATCACAATAAGAAGTGGGTGACACTGAGCAAGCAAATACTGCACAACGCCTTGAACATAACCTATCAGTCAGTAAACTTAACAGGGACTCTCTCTTTCCAAGAAGAAAGAAGACAGAGGGTCTTCTCAGCTGTGGTTTCTAAAAACTTTGTGGATCTTTACTACAAGAATAAAGTGCTAGCCTCACTACATTTTAAAATTTTTAGCCAGATAATTGCATCTTCTTGACCTACATTTCTCTGGCAGATGCAATTTGGTTTAGAAGTGTTTCTTACTGACTATCGTAAACTGTCTTTGAGAGTTGCTCTGAAGTGTTAAATACTGCTTTGTTTTGCTTCAAAGGCATTTCTGCCATGGGACTATTATTGCTCTGTGACCCTTCTGTATGTTGCAGGAGTGATGGGACATTAAAATATTCTGATAGCCTCAGGAAATGCTATTAAGGAGTACACCAGTATTAATAAATTAGTCAGTGGTGTGTTTTAAATCTCTCTTTACATCAGAGCATCTAATGTGACTTTGAAATCTATGGAACACACACTGCATGAGCGGGCTGCCAGTATTTCCCAGCCTGTCATACAAAGAATGGGAATTTTCGAAATATCAGATGTACAACAATTTAATTCAGCAGAATTTTCCTTCACTGCCAGAAATCAGGTCCAAAATAGCTTATGTCATATACCCCAAAACTACGCACCCAGATTGACAATCTCAGAAAAAAAAATTGCTTGCACAGCTGAGCCTCTTCACATTAGAAAAACAGTCTTGTGGGCTGCAGAACTAATGAGGCCTGGTTTCCTATGGTTGTGTCTAATAGTCAGATCCCCTAATATCTAAAAAGGTGCAAGCTCCTGTTTTCCCACACGGAGGTTCTCACTCTCCAATATGGATTTGCTTTCAACATTTCCCTCCCGAAAGGAATGGGGGAGGATGGGGGAGAGCACAATAACAGTCTTTTTTTCTGTATCTAGCTGCCTATTTTCAGGCTACTAACAGGACAGCTATACTTATGTTACTCTTGGTAGAATTTGGCCAAAAAATGTGACGAGTTGGTAGGAGTGAGACAGACAGACAGAGAGACATCGTGTAAGCCTCGTCTCACTAAAAGAGCAAGCAAACTTCACCTATATCCTTGTATTTTCAGCAAATTCTCTCCAACACCAGCTTGTTTATGCTGTTCTTCCTTAACTGCTGTTTCCGTTTAGACTGCTATTCTTTATCTTACCATCATAATAGTATGTGGTTCAGGTATATTGAAGAAAACATGCATCTGAATACATAAATATGTTTGCTTATGCAAAACTATCTATGAGACAATAAAACAGTTGCTAAACTGCACGCATGGCAGTTGATAAAGAGATTTTTCTACCCAACTTCAGGTAACTCATTTTGTTCTCCGCAATTTGTGGAGGGTTTCTCTTGTTTCACACAAGTATACAGGAGGTATTTTTTCCCCTCTCCCTTTTCCTCACATTATATTTCTGTCAGCATTTGATCATCTTTGTTTAGGTAAATTTACTTGTTCCGGGGAAATGCAATTCTTTCAACTTTGTCTATCACTTTGAAATTAATGCAGCAACAATGAAAGATGTAATCAAACTGTTAAACACAGAAGCTCAAAGACAGGTTAACCATAAAGGTAAAATAAATTCTACTCTGTCAAAATCATGATTTAGACTCTGCTGTTAGAGGCTTCTGAAGTAGGTGTAGGAGTAAATCGTTTTCTCAAATGTTTGAAATCAATTAACTTCAATGAAATGGAACAGCATAATGATTAGTAATCTTGGTACTTTAAAGTAATAGAAAGAACGTAGACTTCCTAAAGAAACATATTTATTGAGCAATTTTAAATTGAGAATATTTTCAAAACATAGTATCTTAGAAATAGATTGCCTCTCAACCAATTGAATAATTCAGTCATAGTCAAGACCACTTGGAAAAAAAATCTATCAAGTGAGCAAGAACAGTTTAATAACACACTAAACAGAAAGCATGAAAAAATTTCTTCAGTAATGTTAAGGACTAAATTAAACATTAAAAAAATGAAGTGTCAGTATCCCATACATGCCATAAACCACCTAGACAATCTTGGACAACTGGGATGAGGAAAAAATCTAGAATATTTAACTCCTTTGAAAATAAGTGCCATCTATATTAGAAAACACTTAGATGTTGCATGCATTGTCTCAGCTTTCTTACTCTTGAAAATGGCCTGCTTCATGTCCTCCAAGCTGGAGACAGAGGCAAGGCTGTTAAATATCAGTGCTAGAGCTATCACTGAGACTCAATCTGTAACCAGAAAAAAATCCATTCATCATTCAGAAATAATGTTCATGCATTACCCATAATCTGAATTGATTATGTGTAAAGTCCTGAGTACAAACAGCTTTAAAAAGGAATTCAATCCAATGTTACTCCTCTGAACTGTGTGTTGCAATGTTTGCATACAGAGAGTAGATCAGGTACAATTAAACCACACAAGAGGAGTAGACCTGTGGGTGAAACCAGATTTGCTCTCACTGTGAAATAAACACTTTCTTTTAAGGTTAATTTTGACAGACTTGTCTTTGTCATAAAGCTCCAGCTCCAGAGCACCTTTACCTAGCACCAGAGATAGTGAGCACTCCAGGTCTATGGTGTGAATGTCCAGCTCCAGACAAAAGTACCTTGAGTGTGAACATCAGGAAAAGAGGAACCCTCTCCCGCAACCTAAGAGTGTTGCAAGATGCAATGACTAGTAAAATTAGTGTCCCTAACTCACTGTAAGAAGGCAATTAAAGCTAGTAATTTTCTTTTTCATCTCAGTGCAGGAATTTTGAAACAAGGATTTGCAAGTACAGAATCAAACACCGAGCTGGTAGCTATTCAAATAATTTGGCATGTGTTTGTCATCACCGATTCATTTGTAGTGAACAACAGATGCTGTTAACTTTGTATGTTTTTTGTGAAGGTCTTATTTGGAAATAAAACCACAGCCTATTTACTAATACTCGTTCTTTAGCATGCTTTCCTTTTCAAGATTGCTGTAACAAAAACATTAATTATTGCTCTTCAGAATTATTTTTTTTTAATGAAGAATAAATAACATGACAAACAAGAAGAAAAACTCTGGGGTCTTAGGGCTTGATTCTTTTTTTACATAAGTTTATGCAGCTCCATTTTGCTTTGGTGGAATATCTTTGGAACTACAGCAACGTGCCTGAGATTGTAGTGGGGCCCTATGATTTTTCCAGTTATGAAAGCGTAATACATGGGTATTTTAATAGGATGCAGTGGGTGTGGAGGTTATTTGTTCCTGTAATAGACAGCTAGCTTTCAAAACACTCATGCATCTAATCCTTATTATAGCACTGTGCTGAAGAACAGATAGAGTAGAGGGGTAATTTTTCTTATGTTTCTTTAATATATTTTCAGGTGACATTCTCTGTCCCTGATGTATCCTATTTCTCCTACTACAGTAGCTCTTCTTTGACCAGTTTCCAATGATCTGTGTGTTTCAGCTAGTGTCCTGCTACATTCTTGCCTTTCCTATCCAAACTTCCTTACGTTCTATTTGGTCTCACTGGATTTCATTAAGTTCACCTAAAATGGGAAATTTATATTAAAATTTGTTTTTCCCAGTCCTCTGCTTTATGCAAAATTATTTCTAGTGTGACTCTCCTAAATATTATGTTTAAAATGATTAGATTACGTATTCTGGCGTGAATACTGTGATTAATTACATTAAGGACCATGAAAGGCCTATCAATAGAATCCATCGTTCTGGTTTCTCATAGGGAATAACTGCCACCATTTGTGTGCTGTCAGCATGAAACACATCATCTGGTACAATTACAGAAGCAGCTTAGACAAAATGAACTTCTCAATTTGTTTTGTTAACCCTCTCAAATATAATTCTATGTTTGTCTAGGGTCAGCCTGTATTGCTTCTACTCACGTTAACTTGTACTTTACCAAAAAGTAGGTTCTTGCTTTCAGTGTGGATAATATTACACAAGTTACTGTAGACCAGCTGACGTACTGTAAAGACCCATGAAAAAATGTTTAGTTACATCAAATGTGAGGTGACTAGCCTTAAATTAAGCTTCTTGAATTCTTGCTTAATTAAATTATATTAGCCCATGTTTGCAGTGACCACTGACAGTGACTGAGCCTCAGCTGACAAACATCCTGTAATAGCCACAACTGTTTGAAGGCATATTTGGGCCCTGCAATTAACTGCAAAGTTTGTGGGATTTTGTTGGTTTTGTGATAGTTCGGTGTTTTTTTAAGGAGAAGCTCAAAAAACTTCAGACGTTGTTTTCCTTTTAAGGTGGTCCTTAACAATAAGATCTACCTTCTGTGAGGTTCAAGCACCAAAATGTCTATTCTAAGGCTAGCATGCAAGTTTGTAATCAAAAGTGCTGTCATCATTAGTGGGTTTGAGACTCTGGGGGTGGGAAGTTTTACACTGCAGGTATATATACTTCCTTATCTTTTTTACTGCCACAAGGACATGAAGCCCTGATGCTTTAAGATTCATAAAAGACCACTCCTGCCATTGCACAGACCTGCGCTGAAGGAAGGAAAATCTATGGGACTGTGGGAGTCCAGTGCAAGTTAAGCCCTTGATAAGCTGAGAGAAAATCTACATGAAAAACAATTATTAACCCTTCCAGCACTTATTTCTAAAGGTAGATTTCATCAGTGTATAAGCAATATTAAAACTGAAGATTAGATAAAATTAGAAGATTGCATTTTATATTTTTAAAAAACTGTGCCTAATAAGCAACATGACTCATGAATTTAAAAAAAGCATGTTTCATGCTTCGGTCATTCCTCAACTGAATCTTTCAACTGAGCTGACAAATTGTTTGCTTTGCCTTAACCTGTAAAAGGGGAATCTGCCAGTAGAATGGTTAGTACTGTGGCAATAAGAGCTTAGCAAATAGAAAAATCAGGGAGGGAGATGACGCTTTTAGAAAAATCAAGTAAGCATGCAATAAATCACATCTGTGACATGGAAGGTAGAGCCTAATGTAACCATGAGAATCTAATGACTGAGAAAAAAATGAAATTAGGACAGAAAAAGAAGTCCATTGCTAAAGTTATTTTTTATTTTCTTTGGCAAATAATTTGAGGTACAATTTTTTCATTAAAAGTTAAGATCATGCAAGCCATAAAAGCATTAGCATTTCAGAGGGAAAAGTTCTTCATCAAGTCTGTGACAGAGAAAACTAATTACTAACACAGAACAGTTATTATAACTCGACTTTACAAAAGAAAAACAGTAAGAAAGATTAAGCATATATTTCACCCTCATCCTTACAAGATAGCATACGTAGAACTAGATTCTTTGGTTTATACCAACTAGAATCTGCCCTTTTTAATATGAATTCAAGATAACAGCAGCCCACATAATTTCAAGAGGTTTAGGATTTACTAGGGGTGCTGGCTGTATTTTTAATTTTCTCCCTTTTTTGTATTTAAAACACCAGTAGAAAAGCTCATGTAAATTTCAGAAATTACAGCTTTTTATTTCAATTATATTTTGCAAAAGCAAAAATAAATTTCAGGCTGAGTTACCCTCCTTCCCTCCCCACTTGATGGCTTGGCTTTGTACTATCAATTATGATTATGTTCCTGCACATTTTTTAGTCAATTTTCAAACAACCTGGCTCAGTGGACTGTGAAGTGCAGTTGAAGTCCATCATAAGCAAGGTCATACAAAAACGACCAGACGTAATGCTTTTTGCAGATCGAGAGGCGTGGTTATACATAGGAAAGACAAAGAGATCACCTTCTTATCAGGCTTTAACATTCATGCAGTACAGCACTGAAATAATTAGAATTGTGCACTTGACAAACTGAAACATGAATTAGTTCTCAGCTGGATACTCTAGTTGCCATAATAACAGAAATTCTCCAGGCATTTGGAGGGAATATATCTTCCAAGAAACTGTATTTTCCTAAATATACAAGAAAAAAATCCCTTTTGCAAAGTGCCGTTATTATAATTTGATAATGTGACCTTTGCACAGTAAAACAGCAACTCTGTGTTAGCGACCAGCTCTTGCTCTGCTCCAGCACTGATGTTTTAAAGCAGCTTCTGTCTCCATGCTCTTAATAACACAGCTTCACATTGCCTGAGTGAGGCAGTAGGCTCTAGCAGAAAAATACAATGTACTTGAGGGGTTTCTCACGTTAAACTTCCTGAACAGAGTGTGTGTAAGAATAATTTTTATTGCTCTAGAAGGTCATAAATTTCATCAGAGGAATCAACACATAAATGTAAACAAGTCCTTGTCCTAAGCAGTTTTCTATAGGGAAATTCTAGCCATTCAGATCAATCACAAAACTGTTATTGTCTTCAAATAGGACAGAATTTCTTCCTTACTAGCCAAGTAGGTGAAAATTAGGAGCACATTGTCTGAACAGCTACAGAAACTAGAAGGCAACAAGATCTGTTGGTTGGGAACAGCTCTTCAAGCACAAGGACCCTTGAGAAGTTTCCTGTTTGAAATAGTATGTTTGTTTATTTTTTTCCAGGTTTGTCACATACAGTGCTATGTCTTGTTCTGTTTGGATTTTGTTAATAATCAAAACTTCACTCTTCAAGAATCTGATTTATTGACCCCCCTCCTTGGTTTTCAAAGGACCACCAAGACAGAAATGGCTGTCAGGAAACTACTGCCAGAAAACTACCAACATTTTAAAGCATTTATTTAAAAGATACAACTATCTGGTCCTTTTCCATCATTTCAGTATTTCAGACACAGGATATACTGTATCTGACACGGAAGGATCAGAGCTAAACATTGCCATTGAACTTTGCAGTGAGTGAGACTGCATTTAAAAAAGCCCCCCTTCAGTTCTTCTAATTGGGTATCCTACTCTGTAAACCAAATCAGATCCTAGGGCTCAGCCATATGCATGGAGTTATCATCCTCCTTGTAGCAGGTCTGCTCTACATGCTCATAGCACTCATCAATGTTTAATTTAACAGATGATTGGAACCTGTACAATTCCTCTGAAGAGGTACGGGCTATGGTTATATCATTCCCAGTAGAAATCCAACACCAAGTGATGCTGCTTATACAGTATAAGTCAATACATCATATTTCTATGGCTTTCTGAGTCTTGCTGGTCTGAAATGTATGAGGCAATTTTACATTTTAAATATTACTGCCTTTTCTTGTCATATAAGAGGCAAAAAGACAGGTGCATATTAAAAATCTATTAACCCTGCAAGTAAGTAATTTATATAAAAGTTAGATTTGTGTACTCTGTTATTCTTACTTATAGTTCCCTGAATGAGGCAGAAAAACTAGTTACTTTTACTTATACGCTCCCATCAGAGTACTTTGCAGTGATCTAGAAAAAACGAGTCACTGTTCTCAGGACTGTGCTGTCTGCAATGACTGCAGCAGGGCAAGCAGGGACAAGAGCCAAAGATAGGAGCGAGGTTATGGGAAGACTAGAGCTAGGGAAGTTCAAGAGACGATCTCTTCATCTTGTCACTTTCAGAGATTCTAAGCAGGAAACAGTCAAGACGGATGTGACAATTTGGGGCTTGCCAAAAAATAACATGCAGTCCCATTCAATCCAAACTTCTGAGTCCCCAAATATCACTTGTTTTTACACTGGGAAAGCAATCAGTTGCAGTGCAGCTTCCCATATTATCTGTCTGCCTTTTTTTCCCCCTGAAGTAGTGAAACTTGTCCACAGGAGTCCTGTTTAAAAAAACAAACAAACAAAATATCCTGTACACTTCATTAAAAGGCTGCTCTTCCCCTTGTTTTGCCACCAAACACCTTCTTTTGTGCACTTTATGCTGAATTTAGTTTTAAAAGCCCACATTTCTCCACCATTACACTTTTCCTAGTTAAATCGATTTCTCACAAAATCTTGAATTAAAGTGGCCTCTGTTCTCACATTAAATTTCATAGACTTGCTTTCAGAAATACGGTGGGTTTTTGTCTTAAGGTTAGGACCGAAACAGACATTTCCTTCCCCCCCACGCCCCCTTCCTCATGCTTTTTGTTTAGCTGTTAGTGATTTGTTATGGTTGCTTTTTAATTTGGGTGGTGAAAAAACAAAACAGGAAACCTGTCTTTGAACCCTGTAGCAAATGAGGACAGTAGGTTCAGGGTAGTGTCTGATCTGCTGCAGAGCTTCACCAGATAATAATATTTCATACAAAATTACAGGCCTTTTAAATTTGCACACTTTGTTTATAAATGCTTTCAGGATGCTTTGGTCCAGTTATCATTTTGTTCAGTTAGGCTTAACAAAGTCATTGGGATTACACCTCTGCAAAGCAAGTAATCCACATAATCAAGATGGGTGGTGTTTTTCATATTCTATCTTTTGAATAGGCTGCATGAAATCCATGCATGACTGCCAACTTGGATTTGCTTCTCCCTCTTATCTCACTGATCTTTCACTGGGAAACTATCAAGGTCCAGCCTCCTTCTCCCAGCTCAGCTTCTCCCTATGGTCAATCAACACTTGTCCAGTTTCTAACGGTACTTACAGTATAAAGCATGCTTTTGCAGTCTCTGTGTTCCCTTTTCAAGCATACGTTGCATATGAAAGATCAAATCCTTACATACATGCCACAAGCTATCAGCCAAGGCAACCACAGAACCCAAGCATAACAGCCATTAGAAGGCTATCTTCACACTTTGCAGGACAGAAGGCTGCAACAGTTCAAAAGATGCAGAAAAAAGAAAACTTTCTGACATAATTCATGCCACTACTCCTTTTTGAGACTTCCTGTATTATACTCGAGGTGTTCCAGGTATGACTTTCATTTAGCTTAAGCCTTACTTTCAGAAATAGACTCAGAGGGGCTCATCTGATTTCAGGATTAGCAAAATTATGGTAAACGTCCTGATGAGCTCCAGTTGCTGTAAATGCGGTGTGAAGATCTTGATTCATAATTTTGTCCTTCTTCCAGGGAAATGTGAGGTAAGTTTCCATAGCTTCACTTGGAGTAACCTGGGCCTAGGTGCATGCGTCAGTTTTGTATGGATCACTGTGGTCTTTGTATGGCTAATTATCTGTTTATATGGGAACAAAGCTAAAAAGTAACTAAATACAATCACAAGACTTCTCCATCCTTGTCGTTATTCCTGAACTTTCCTCAGAATACAAGCAATATAAAAAAGATGACCCGTTTGATGACATCTTTTATTAGTCTTTTTGCAAATAAATTTGAAAAACTGTTTCAAATATACCTTAGCTTATAAACACTAGATTAAAAATGCACTGTAACTGAAATAAAGATAAAAAACATAGGTAAGTAAACAGCAAAAAATGATAGCACTTTAACAAGTATTACAAAAAGCATTTGAATAAGCTAATCTGTCTGCAAATCTAAATATTAACAATTCTATTTGCAGAGGATTGTCTTCTAAATATTAACAAGTCTATCACAGAGGCAAGGATTCCTTCTCTTTTCAAAATCACCAGCTTCAATGAGTTAAAGAAAAATGTACTTTTATATGGTCACCTTTAATTGATGTTTATATATCTTTACTGAGAGACCACAAAAA
This sequence comes from Opisthocomus hoazin, assembly GCF_030867145.1. Taxonomy (NCBI): domain Eukaryota; kingdom Metazoa; phylum Chordata; class Aves; order Opisthocomiformes; family Opisthocomidae; genus Opisthocomus; species Opisthocomus hoazin. The sequence continues at coordinate 27,537,780 of NC_134421.1, forward strand.
CCTTGAACAGTACACATCTGATTTCACATGGCTTGACCTCTTTTTCTTCTTCCCATGCCAAATAGAGAAAAGTTTTCATAGGAAACAGACTAAAACTTATAGTAAATAACTTATTCAAATCAACTGGGTAAATATGTATAGTGCTGTCAAAGAAGATTATCAAAACAGTTGTGAATGTGCCAATGAGACATACACACGCACACATGTATATAAAGCATGACTTTAGCATGATGAAATCCAAAACCCGTTGGCTTGAAGTCAAGTTACTCTTAGAAAGTTGAAGTCAATTGTAAGTCAACCATAATCTCATGAGAGAAGCATTGAAAACTTGCAAAGAGCACTTGCAAGGAACTTAGAATAATTTATACCATTTGTTAGCTTTTCATTTAAGTAGTTTCATTTGGGTTTTTAAACTTCTGATTTTTTAAAATCAGCAAGAAAATGTTGTTATTTTTTAGTCGTAACATTGCAGGCAGAAAAGTTTGACCCATCTGAAGAATTTGCTGTGATGTATCTTTGACCCATCTGTACTTCTTGGACTGATCAAGCACAGGCAGCAAAGGCAGAAACGATCCAGACAGAAAGGTGCTCTCGTATTTGACAAGCTGATACAGTCAGAAAAGATGGGCAAGATTTTCAATTCCTGAATCTTTCCATTAAGTCTTAAAACTTAGATTAATGAGACACTTAGTGTAGACCTAAATGGTCCACAGTTCACAGTCTTTGTGAAAAAGAAAAACAAGTTTTATTTCTTTTTAAACACCTTTGCCTATAAGACACAAAACTTATGTAGAAGCCCAATTCATACCCAAAACCTTTCTCTGCCTTTAGCTTCAGGGAAACCTGTCCCTCTTCTAGTTTCTAAATCATTCATAAAACTAACATAGTAGAAGAGAAAGGGGAAACAGTTATTCTATGCAAGAACATTCTAAAGACTCTTTCAACAAATAAGAAAATCAGGAAACTTATTCCATAAATAAGAAAACAAACAAACAAAAAAAATCCAGAAACACAAACAAATTTACAGTTATACAGCTAAAAGATCAATTGCTAGTGAAACTTCATGGAGAAACCGCATTTCAGACGGAGGAACAGTAATGAAAATAATAGACTTTTAGTAACAGAGCCATTATGCTCTATCCATGAATTTTAAGGCATAACTGTCGTTCATAGAGCTCTGTTGTTATTAATAGTATGTGTTTTTTTAAAAAAAAATGAATTATTAAAGACTTTCCTTCATTAAAGAGTAGAAAACGGCAAAAAACGCTATGAAATGATGGTGATTGAGAATAGAAAGATCCTATTCTACCGCAGGAATAAGACATATTTTCTAGCATCCTACATCTTCATGCTGTTATACAAAATATTTACTGTCACAATAGCAAGAACAATGTTGGATTCCAGAAGCTGTGGGTGTGCAAAAGTGACTCTTTTCTCAAATGATTGGCTTTGCATATTGGATAGAAACCAGAAGAGGGAATTGATTCAATATAAGGAACAATACACTGTATTATACACCCATGTACTGTAGAGAAACTTACGGCTGTGGTTGCAACAAAGATGACAAAACAATAAATAAATCAATTCTATGGGAATTTAATTTCTCATTGCAATAAAGAAAAATACTAGGTATGATGAACATCTGTTTTCAGGAAAACTAGAGACAAAATGAAATATATTTCTCCAGAAACGGACAATAAATGCTTTGCTGACAGGAAAAAAAGGCTAGAGAAGAAACAGAATCAGAGAACAGTACGGCTTAGAAGGGACCTCTGTGGGTCATCTAGTCAAACCCCTTGTAAAAGCAGGGTCACCAAACTGCAGCCAGGCAGGTCTTGAATATCTCCAGAGGAGACTCCACAACCTCCCTGGCAGCCTGTTCCAGTGCTCCGTCACCCTCAGAGTAAAGAAGGTCTTCCTCATGTTCAGATGCAACTTCCTACGCTTCTGTTTGTGCCTGTTGCCACTTCTCCTGCCACTGGGCACCACTGAAAAGAGTTTGGCCCCATCCTCCTGACACCCACCCTTAAGATATTTATAAGCATTTATAAGGTCCCCTCTCAGCCTTCTTTTCTTCAGGCTGAACAAGCCCAGCTCCCTCAGCCTTTCCTTGTAGGAGAGATGCTCCAGTCCCCTCATCATCTTTGTAGCCCTCTGCTGGACTCTCTCCAGTGGTTCCTTGTCTTGCTTAAACTGGGGAGCCGAGAACTGGATGCAATACTCCAGATGGGTCCTCACTAGGGCAGAGTAGAGGGGGAGAAGAACCTCCCTCGACCTCAAATGCTGGCCACCTTCTTCTCGATGCTCCCCAGGATACCATTGCCCCTCTTGGCAACAAAGGCACACTGCTGGCTCATAGTCAACCTGTCATCCACCAGCAGTCCCAGATCCCTCTCTGCAGAGCTGCTCTCCAGCAGGTCCGCCCCAAGCCTGTACTGGTGCATGGGGTTACTGCTCCCCAGGTGCAGGACCCTGCACTTGCGCTTGTTGAACTTCATCAGGTTCCTTTCCATCTAACTCTCCAGTCTGTCCAGGTCTCGCTGAATGGCAGCACAGCCTTGCGGTGTATCAGCCACTCCTCCTAGCTTTGTGTCATCAGCAAACTTGCTGAGGGTACCCTCTGTCCCTTCGTCCAGGTCATTGGGGAATAAGTTGAACAAGACCGGGCCCAGTACTGACTCCTGAGGAGCACCACTAGACACAGGCCTTCAATTAGACTCTGCACTGCTGATGACAACTCTCTGAGTTCTGCCATTCAGCCAGTTCTCAATCCACTTCACTGAGCACTCATCCAGCCCACACTTCCTGAGCTTCCCTAGGAGGATGTTATGAGAGGCAGTGTCGAAAGCCTTGCTGAAGTCAAGGTAAACAACATCCACTGCTCTCCCCTCATCTACCCAGCTAGTCATGCCATGATAGAAGGCTATCAGATTGGTCAAGCATGATTGCCCCTTGGTGAATCCATGTTGATTACTCCTGATAATCTTTTCCTCCACTTGCTTAGAGATGATCTCCAGAATGAGCTGCTCCATCATCTCTCCAGGCATGGAGGTGAGGCTGACCGGCCTGTAGTTCCCTGGGTCCTCCTTCTTGCCCTTTTTGAAGACTGGAGTGACAGTGGCTTTCCTCCAGTCCTCAGACACTTCTATCTGTTCTCCACGACCCTTCAAAGATGATGGACAGTTGCTCAGCAATGACATGTGCCAGGTCCTTCAGCACTCTTGGGTGCACCCCATCAGGTCCATGGATTTAGCAGTGTCCAGTTTGCTTAAATGATCTCTCACACGATCCTCCTCAACCAAGGGAAGGTCATCTTTTCTCCAGGCTTTCTCTCTTGGCTCCAGGGACTGGTATGCCTGAGGGCCAGCCTTGGCAGCAAGGACTGAGGCAAAGAACGCATTCAGTAACTCTGCCTTCTCTGCATCCTCCATCACCAGGGCACCCACCTCATTCAGCAGTGGCCCCGCATTTTCGCCATTCTTCTGTTTGCTACTTCTGTACTTGAAGAAGCCCTTCTTGTTGTCTTTGACATGCCTTGCCAGATCTAACTCCAGGTGGGCCTTAGCCTTCCTCATTGCTTCCCTGCATGCTCTGACAATATTCCTGTATTCCTCCCAAGTGGCCTGTCCCTCTTTCCACATTCCATAGACCTTTCTTTTTCGTTTGAGTTCTGCTAGAACTTCCTTGCTCATCCATGCAGGTCTCCTGCCTCCTTTGCTAGATTTTTTACTTATGGAGATGCGATGATCCTGAGCATGGAGGAAGTGATGCTTAAATAGCGACCAGCTCTCTTGAACTCCCCTACGTTCTAGAGCCCTAACTCACGGGGTTCCTCCAAGTAGGTCCCTGAAGAGGCCAAAGTTAGCTCCCCTGAAGTCCAAGGCTGTTATCCTACTTATTGCCCTGCTTCCTCCACACAGGATCCTGAACTCCACCATCTCATGGTCACTACAGCTGAGGTTGCCCCCAGCCTTCACATCCTCAACCAGTCCTTCTGTATTTGTCAGCACAAGGTCCAGCAGCACATCTCTCCTCATTGGCTGCTCCACTACCCATGTCAAAAAGTTGTCATCAATGCTCTGCAGGAACCTCCTGGACTGCATGTGCCTGGCTGTACGGCCTTCCCAGCTGATGTCAGGGTGGTTGAAGTCCCCCATGAGAACCAGGGCCTGTGACTGTGAGGTTCCTTTCAGCTGCCTGTAGAAGGCCTCATCAACTTCCTCATCCTGGTCAGGTGGCCTGTAGTACACCCCCACAATAACGTCACCCATATGAGTCTGTCCCTTAATTCTAACCCAGAAGCTCTCAACTTTTTCTTCCTCCGCCCCCAGGCAGAGCTCAATACATTCCAGTTGCTCCCTCACATACACAGCAACTCCACCACCTTGAATTGTTGGCCTTTCTTTCCTAAAGAGCATGTAGCCATCCATGACAGCATCCCAGTCGTGCAAGCTGTCCCACCATGTCTCTGTAATTGGAATGAGATCATGGCCCTGTGACCGCACACAGATCTCTAGTTCTTCCTGTTCATTCTCCATGCTGCATTCATTGGTGTAGAGGCATTTCAGAGAGGTAATTGAGCATGCAGGTTTCCCTGGAGGGGTGCAAGAGGATCCGCCATAGCCATATACACCCTTAAGGTGGTTGGTCTTCTGATTCCCAATTTGGGAGGCAGCTAAGGAACATTTGTCACTGTTCTGGTTGGCCACACTTCTTCCCCAGTTGGATGAGATGGCTTTAGCATTGTGACTTTGGACCCCACCCCTGAGTCCTTCAGTTTAAAGCCCACCACAAACAAACAAACAAAGCCTCTCAAATAATCTCCTTCTGGGATTAGTTGGTACAGCAAACCACGGTATTGTTGAGTTGAAAAAATCCATTCACCTGAGTGAAATCATTCCTGAAATCAAAACGGAACTCAAGTTTAGCCATCAATGCCAAGCTCAATTTCTGCTTAGCTCAAAACAGAACCGGTGAAGCAGGAACACTGCTTCCCACAATCAGATTCAGAGTTTCGGAAAAACAAAAATGTCCGTGTAAAAATGGAATGTCAGCAGCTAAGGGACCGGTGATGCAAGGAAAGATATGTTTATGCACGAGTTCTATCAAATAAAAAAACCCCCAAAAACGCAACTGTTCTCACTGCATATGGCTTCCACACCTGTTTGTTCAAAAGTAAATCTTTAGGTTTTTTTAAAACATAAATTTGGGCTCAAGTGCACACAACCTGACACAAATTTGTAAATGTAAACAACAATTTAATCTTCAAACCTTGCACAGAAATATCTGTAAACTTAATAATTTCAGTAAGTAAATGTAATTATGCTTTGTCACTTAATCTATATGCAAAATAAATAAGTACACAGCAAGCATGCATGACAATCCGTTTTAATTTACACCGTTTTAGAAAGTCCACTCTGATGTTTCTGCCCTTCTGAAATGCTTCCTCATAGGTAACCTTTAAAGCTGTCCAACTCTAGAACTGTAGCACCACCAAAGAGCTAGTGCACAACAGCAGGGTGAATATCGTAAAATAAAGAATAGATGGGGAGGGGAGAAACAGGAATTTGAAATTTGAACACAAATGCAACTGCAATGATTTTCTTCCCAAGTGGCATAACACGAGGCCCACATTCATTTCACATTCATACTGTTCTGTCTTAAACTCTATTACACCGTCTTCTGAGGCCAGCATTTCTGGTTGGTAATGTTTGGTTTTGTTTTATTATTATATCAAAAGAACTTATGACTTTTATCAAGCCTGTATTGCTTTTGCTTTTTTTTGTTTTAATTTACTGATGTATACACTTTCCTGTAGTTTAGCCCAGCACAACTTGATCTTGGGGTTCTTTCTTTGTTGTCGGAATAAAGACTGTCCCTCTAAAATTCTTACTCATTTCCACAAAAATGTCTGTATCTCCTCCCTGACACCTCCCTCCCAACCCCCAGCATAACATCAGGTGTATTTTATTCCTTTAAACACTTTAAAAAAAAAATTCTTCCAATGCACACTACTGAATCTCAGAGAGATTTAAGTGCTCAGTATCTGTGTGAAGCAAGGCAGGGCCTTTTCAAATTGCAGGGTCAGTCCAACTGGGGGACCCTATATAACATCTGAGTGGGGTCTCTATTTTATTTCAAAGGACCAGAAATAGAAGCTTCAAAAAGGTAAGTGGTTATATGGGATTCTCTTCAGATTTCCCACAATTTATTTCTAAATGTCCAGATTCTCTCACTAAAGTATCTCCTTCGCAACGCTTTGGGATGCAGCAAAACAAATACCATAATTCAGCTGTCAGTGACAGCTCTCACACTTGAACTAGAGGCAAAGCCTCTCTCATGTTACCTGTATTCACACCTGTCGGGCAAAGCTGCTATGGGAACGCCTACAACAGAGTGTTCCAAGCCAGATCCAAATGAGCTGGTACATTTTCGCAGAATAATTCAGTGTCTTACCTTTATACTAGTTCTAATGCCAGAGGTAATAAAGCCATCTGCGCCAGCTACAGAAAGCAAGTTCAAATGGGCCTGTATAAGATGGCAGGACTAAAAAGCCACTGCAGAGCTGCCGCATGCCTCCATCAGAAACTGAGACGTATCAGGTACCTGCTGCCTGAAAAACGTGATGCTTGGAAGAACAGAAACATTGAAAGCACAAGACAAAGCAGACAGAACAGGATCTCACAGAGAAGGGTTTAGGGAGAAGATGCCAGAGCAGGAGTTCAAGCATATGCTTAGACCCTGTTTCCATGAAAAAGGAGTGACACAGATCTTCAGATTATTCTTTGCATAATCGGGATTCATCATTTGCCACTTCACCAAAACCTACTTAGGCAAGGAAAGACGATGTCTGAAGGCGAGACGTGACCTTTGATAAGGCATGACAGCTGAATTTGGAAGTCAGTGACCTGAAGCCTCTCTAGTGCTCTGCTGATGACCATCAATGTTTTTCAACTGTTGAGTAAATCTATCAATGCATAGGAACTGAATGCAACAAAACTAGGAAGGTATGAGAATATTAGTGTTAGGTCCACTGAGCTAAAAAGGTTCTGTCCATAGAAGATTAAGAAAAAACAAAAAGGTCAAAGAACCATGTCACTTCATAACATCTCCAGCGCAGGAAGGTAGCAGATTTGAAATGGATCATGTGACTTTGCAGCACGAGAGAAAGGTGATCTCAGACACTGAAAAGACCATGTCTGTAAAGCGAAGTATTCTTCCCAGCTTCTGTAGCCAATTATACATTTTAGATGCATTTTTACTGACATAACGTTTGGATGACAGTATGAAAATAATTTATAAATATATCTTATTTCTCACCTTTTACCACCACAGAGTTTAGAAACAACAATCAAATATAATACTTACCACGCCCCTTTGGCTAGATTTAGTGAGTAGAAGTATTAAAAATCCTTCCACAGAACCTTTCTGAAAATATCAGCTGAAGTATAATAGAGGATAGAAGAAAGCCAGCTGTGACAGGTTGTACTCAATTTAAGCTATATAGTTCTGCCATATGTAAAACAGTCAATATCACTAATTCAAAGTGTTGTTACAGTAACAGATAAAGAAATGCACAGTGTATTAGTTATCAATGCTTTATTATTGAAACAAAATTGAAATTCTCTTATCTGGCACATAAACAATTATTTCTACAAAAAGGAAAGCCTACAAATCTGATAATTTATACAAATAACAGTTTTTCAAAAAATAAAATTTTAATTTAGTAAACTTGTCTTGTGCTCTTTTTTTTTTCAGCACTGTCTGCAATAATCCACCATAAATCCCTGAGCAGAGAGACATATTTTAAACATGTTTTCAATTTATCCCAAAAGAAGAATGTTATCAAGCCCAGACCTATACTAAAAAACATATTCAGGGACATTCTTGTCAAATTTCTGCTAGTCCTTTTCTATTTTTTTTTTTTTTTTTTAAAGAAACAAACAAGAACAGTTATCATGTTCATGTTCAACAGTTACAAGCATGACACTGCATCACAGGAGTGCTCCCCTTTTCCCCCTTTTGTGCAATGAATAAAAATTATTAAAGAAGAATGAGTACAAGTTGAAGGAGACAAATAACATAGTGAATGGTTAAGACCAAGAAGCCATCGAAGTCTGATGGCTGTTGAGCAAATAAAGCTGCAGGATACCACAGTTTTATAGTGAGTTCAGCTATAGTTACTATCTAATTTATTTCTATAATTTTTCCAGAAAGTCAGTAAAGCAGGAGAATAAGTTCAAGCTACCACTGTATTCTAACACTGGTTTCAATGATAAAGTCGAAATTCAACTTTTGACCCTTCAATTTTGCTTTTCCAGCCATAACATTATTTGAGAAAAACTTGACACACTCCACAAAACCAAACAACCTTGTCCCTCTGGCCCTTCTGCTAGGCCAGTTGTAAACTTAGCAACTTACGGTGTTTCAGGGAGCAAGAGGAAAGAAAAGGAAACACACACTACTACAATTTTTTACCATACTGACTTTGAAACAGCTACTCCCCAATATGTTTCAGTACAGATTTAAAATCAAAGTGTAAGGGGAGAATGAACGAGAAGGTAGAGTATAACTCAAGTGTCCATTTTCCCATTAGGTACACATGCTAACCACAAAAATTGCAAGGAAAACCAAATAAGAGAAATAGCAACACTTACAGATGGTTGTGTTAATGGCAGGTAACGTTGCTGCAGGAAAGTAATAAATAAATAAATACAGCAAAGTATTCTTCTCTACAGTTTTGTTGGAATGGTGCTCAACAGTTCAAAAGCAAAAAAACCACAACCCTTTCTCAGTAATGAAGAATTTTTAACAGAAGATCCTGAAGAAGCTTCACTTCAAGGTGCTCTACCACTTTAACATTACATCTACCATTATGAAAAGAACACTGAAGTAGACACCAACAGGTCATTAAACGAAACAGCAAATTTTGTTACACTCAATAATACTTATTCCAAAGAAAGAAAGCAGTTAACAAATGGCCTGGAAAAAAATGACTGAAGCTTCAATACACTGCAATTTAAAATAAATTATTTTTACATCTAAAAACTGAACACTAAAACAGTAAGCAGGCCAAATCATTCTGAAACAGAAATAAATTGAACCTCATCGAAAGCATATTTAGATATTTGACAGCTCTGCTGCTAGCACACATCAGAATACAAACAGAATGGTAATATTTTGTTATAATCTGAAAAAGTAACATTTTTTAAAACTTCACCACTGTGAAAAGTAACTGGCAACCATCTTTACAGATTTCTCTTGATCTGTTTTAAGCATGACCTAATCCAGTCCCTTCAGTTATTTGCTAGCCTCACCAATGTATAACATTCCCTTTTCTCCGTTGCTCATGAAGTCTCATTTGTAGCATAACCAAGCACTAATATTTTCATATCTCACTTGGCTGAGTTATTGCAAAAATATTGTATGCAGAGTCCAGTTTAACATTGGTCTTATCTGACAGCATTGTAAAGAGAGTCAAACACATTGTTCTCTAATACCTTTTTTTTTTTCTTACGATGACAGTCTAACCACACTCAATTGATATCAGGGCAAACATCAGTCTTGCTTGTATCGCTAAATAACACCTCTGGAGGTTTTGGGGTTTTCTTTGCCACTCTGCATACAGATATGATATAGAATATGGGCAGTTCCTTGCTCATTCTGTCTAGCCCACAGCCATTTGACTGCGTATCTCGGGAAAACTGTGTTAAAATTTAACAAGCTGAAATAACATGTATATTCTCAATAAAAATTTTTAATGCTGTCATCTAGTCACAAGTGACAGGTTTGAAAAAAAATGGCCATATAAGTGATGAAATTGGTAAGCAAGTGGTCCTAAAGTAAAATATAGCAGCATTAATACAAACTGCAAACACATTGGATTTAGTATACATTTTAATGAGTTACAGTATCAGCAAAATACTTTAACCTACTATTACCACTTTTACTCCCATATGGCTTAGTGTATACTGTACAATTTTCCCTTAGTATTTCTGTGACAGTACACATTTCAAGTACCCACCCAAAAGTGAGCAATATGGGATTTGCAATGATTTATCAAATATGCCAAAACACCTTCTCTCAAGTGCTATGGTTCTAAATATTTTTGTGGGGGTAACAAGGCCTTCATGAATATCTCAAAGTCTCCCTTCTTCTATTTATCTAGGAAAAAAACTTCTGCCAAAAAAGCAGAATAGCTTCTCCTAGCAGCAATTAAGACCTCTGATCATTGCAGTCGAGTCCAATGCGTTCTCTGAGTGGACAACTGTGTAGAAGTTCTACTTCGTGGTTTTAATCAATTTAAGAAAAAAAGTTCAGAGTTTTCATCATCATGTTTTGGATGTCTTCAAACCTTGTTTCTCCATGATATTCCACAATTTGCGAAGATTGGACTGAGTGATTACATCATCAGGTTTAAGTTGAAGAGCAAGGAGGTAGTTTTCTTCAGCCTGTTTCAGTTTACCATTCAGATGGAGAATGGCTCCAAGATTCATTAGGGCAGCTGGATACTGGTACAAAAAAGAATGAAAGACAAATATTAGGAATATTTTCAATTTTTCTTTTCAGACAATCTTCTCCCACTTACACAAATTATTCCCTCATATCTGCTGACTTTTCATGGAAGCAATTTAGCATTTTAAGCAAATAGAGATAACAAGAAAAAGTTTCTGAACAGCTGCTGTATACTTTGCGCTTTAAACAGGGCAAGCTCTGGTGTCTACATACATAGACTTCTCTCTTTAATGAGAAAACACAGAACTCACAAAGCTTTACATGTGGTAATGTTGGCATAGCACAGTTTCCAAGAGAAAATTAAAGTAATACAAGAGTGGATTAAAGACAGGAATTAAATTTTAATTGAACCCATTGCCAATAAAGAGTTTATAATCATTGGTAATAGTTAACACATTGGAACTCATCCCTTTCTTCTCTTTCTCTTAATTATAACTAATAGAAAATACATTCTGTTCTCAGATTCTAAGGATGTTCAGGGGTCCTATGATATCCATTTAGATTCACACTATGGCAATTATTTCTTAATGAATGATTGAACAAAATTAACAATGGCAGAAACACATGCTATTTTAAGAACAAAGATGAGAAAATTTCGTAAGAAATCCAGTAAAAAGCTTCCTACATCACTAACAATTTTCCTGCCTTTAGCTAAGACAAAATGTTTCTTGTTTTTATTTTTTCATTTTTAGATTATTCCATTATGAAATAATAGGTTCTTCATGATAATTACACATGCCCGGTTACTGGATTTAACAAATATTATGAGGGCAGAAAAGCAGATTTCTGAAGCCGAAGAGAACAGTCTAACCCACCTTTACACAAGTACCTACGGTACTTACATTAGCGAGAGCACAGTAAAGGCATTTGCCAAACCAGTACCTTATATTTCAAAGAAAAAGAGGAAAAAGTACTACACAAAGCTCACCAGTTGTCCCCCTCAGATCCCTGTCCTTTCCAGTGAGCTTCAGGAACACTCACTTTCAAAAGTCACATGATTTTGCCTCAGAGGACAAGTGTTTCAAGACACCACTCACCAGTGTTCTGATCAAAATGTAATACTCAAAATGTGAAGCCACATGGAAACTCAGTTTTACAGAATCACAGAATGGTAGGGGTTGGAAGGGACCTCTGTGGGTCATCTAGTCCAACCCTCCTGCCGAAGCAGGGTCTCCTACAGTAGGCTGCACAGGACCTTGTCCAGGCGGGTCTTGAGTATCTCCAGAGAAGGAGACTCCACAACCTCCCTGGGCAACCTGTTACAGTGCTCCAGTGTTTCAGACCCCTGTATGGGGGTATTTGTATGCTTTAGAAGCCCTTCAGTGACAGCAACTTCAGGAAAACATGGTAGGTAGTAGTGCATAAAATATGCACTAGAGTTGGTCTCCCAGACTGAAGTGGTAATAGGAAGTCATTAGGATGGGGAAGACTTACTTATGCTCCAAACTTTTCCACTAGCAAGTTAAACTCATTACTCTTATCCTTCTGAATTAAGCTTCAGAAAAACTCCCCAGAATTCTTGTGTCCAAAACCTAAATTTGTTTGGTGGAAATGTTGTTCAGAAAATTCTCTAGTTTTATATCCTATAAAAATTCTGTATTTTTTCAACTTTCTTCCTGCTTCTTTTCACTTATTAACACACGCATCACAAAAACTCATAAAGAACTGCGACACACTAAATGTTCCAAACAACTTGCTTCCAGAGTTTCAGAATTAAGAAAAACAAAATGAGTTCAGCCCTCCCTATTGTTAACATCGTAATGCTAATGCAGTGGCATCTGAAGATGTTAATTTTAGGTTTAATTTTTCTCATTTTACCCTAACAGATTATTTCTACCACCCCTAAGTCAGTCACTTTGTTCTACTAAAAATCAAACCAACAAAAAAAACAGCTGGATTTTATAAAGTTTTGCCAGTCAAATACTATCAAAAATTTCCTCTTCAGTCCTATTCTGTACTGAAAAAGATGACTAAGCCCCTGAAATGTAATCTCTGCTATGGACAACTCATATCAGCAGCCACATTATCAGAGCTCCACCTTTGCAGTGACAGTTGTGCATACTATTTTATAATGGAGTAGCGTACTCTTTAATTAAAGATGTTCTGGGTGTTAACTGAAGTGATATAAGTGAAGAATGATTGAAAATAGCTCCACTGTGTATGGATGGCTGTCTAAACATCCATGTTTTATTTATTCATTTATTTTTAGACTTTAGATTGTTTGAGCGAATTTTCTCAAATCATCAGTAGGATGGTTCATTCCCACTAATTGAGCTCTTTTTTTGTCTAATGAGAGTTTCTGCATTTTATTTCAAGAGCGCAGTTATTGACACAGAACTGTCTTCTCACTTGAAATATAACTATGTGCACATGTTTGCACCTAGACAAAGCTTACAATGAATAAAGATTGAAAAAACCCTAAAAAAACCCTAGAAAAACTCGTATTAAAGAAGACACATTTTAAAATGTTATGAAGGCTAATTCCGCAGCACCCACAAACTTGTTGTATGGGAAGTAACACAGTTGTCTCATATAGTTTCCAGAATTCCTCTGCATTTCCTTCACACCCCACAAAAGTATGCTATGTGTAGGGTTCTAATCAAGTACTCTAAAGAACGTCATATATATAAGATGATACATCTAGCTAAGAAAAGTCTTCTTCCATCATGTTTTTAAATTGATATATTGTTTCACTAGAGCAAGCAAAAAAACATCTAGAAGAACAACAAACTGCATGCCTTTTAACTGAACTTGAAACTTTCCAACTTCTACATATCATTCCTGATTTCCTGGAGGCCCAACAATTTTTAGGCCAGTAATGCTCTAAACAAATGTATCCATGGAAAATGTGAACTGATAACTTGTTTCAGGTAGTGCTTATCTTTCTTTCTAATTCCTTCACATTTCAAATTAGCAAGTACACAAGATTTCAGAAAGACTGCTCCCTAACTTTCTAGGGTATCAGCCATCCCAATATCTATGGTTAAATGTAACAGTCACAAGAATTTTGGTTGACTGTAAGATTATACATCAGTGCCACAGCGCTCCCACAGCTATATATGGTGGTCTGAGGACAAGAGAGCAAGAGACATTTGCTATAGTTTTTCTTCACATACATTGTGTTTTATTGAAGACAGCTGATAAAACTTTTCAGTACGTTAACAAAGGCAGTTGGCAGCTACCAGTGCAGTAACATGGGGCTTGTAGCACTGTATAACAAATGACACCACCTACTACTTCAGAGACTTGAAAGGAGAAACAGGCCTGCCTTCATTTCCTTTTGGAGACAGATGCTTTACATCAAGAAAAGCTGACTGGCATTTCTATCGGGGTTATAAGTACTGCCTTTTATGGTCTATCGGGAATTATTCCCTTTATTAGCATTTTTATTGTGGTGTGCTTGTTTCCTTAGTGGGTTTTTTGAGGATGGGGGGTGCTCATGGTGAGGAGGGGAGAGGAATAACAGAGCAGTTATAGCAGAAGGCTTGCATTTAGTTGACTGAGGTGTTTTTGGTTTAATATTGATGACAATTCTTTCAAACTTTCTCTATGCTACCAAAATAAAAGGAGAACCTTGAGGCATGTAAAAATTTTAATGTAAATTAACATCCTCTCTAAAATTAGAGAACTATGGAATCTCCAAATAATTCAAAATAATTCTGAGCAGTATTTCGGGATTACACCAATGTAACCAAGTACAGTGTTGGACTCACAAACAGAATGAAATTTAATGACACAGAAGATGAACTGATTCCTTGTTCATCATCTCTGGTTCCAAATATAGCAAAGGCCATATCAGAAGCACAGTGCCAAGCAGAAGACAACAGGTTTATTCCTATGTATGCTTAAGAAGCTATGGAGAGAGAAACAAATACACAAACACTTAACCTAGCTCAAAAACACCTCTTGCGTGGCAGACAAATAAGAACAAACAACAGCCCGAACACAAGCAATGAAATCTGAAATTGCTTTTCTCAAAGCTCTGCTTACAGAGGACCTTCTCTGCTCAACCCCACAGAGGCCAGGGCAGCAGATTCTGAGATGGAAGTGCATTTTGTTGCTGCCGGGGTACTTACAAGGAAAATCATGCCAATTTTTACTCCAGTAGGATCACAAGGGCAAGCTACTTCTCACTTAGCCATTTTAAAAGGTCACTGAACAGATGTTGCCAATATTCATCTTGCTCTTAATGAATTACTACAGTGCATGATCTTGTAGATGTTTCAAAACAACCCTACGACTGTTTAATGAATGCTGTAATCAGCATGGCCAACCCACCAGAAACACAGAGGCTAAGTGTTTTGTTTTAAAGCAGTGCAATTAAATACACTTGTTCTTTTAAGGGTTCCTTTTAAGGGTTGAGTAAAGGCCACACTTAGAGCAAGGACACAAAATGTCATTCACACGTGTATACTTCATCCCACCAATTCTAGTTAAATATGGGTGAAGAATTCAGATATTTCTCTTTGATGACTAAAGATACATAGGAGTTACAATGACAGAATAGTGAAGCAGTTGTAGAACGGCTCACTAAACTAAAGAGTAAAGCATGGTGGACTGCTTTATCTTATCAGTGACCATGGGATAATGTGCTGCCATGCCTTTTTTGATCCTCCTACAGTGACGGCAAGAATTTTCACTTGAATTTTTATTACTGGTGTTGCTGCTGTAGCAGAGCACAGTATTTTCTGAAGCAATCAAAATGTCAACAGCTTCTTTCTATCACTAAAGATAACTGTGGACAACAGAATCATTTCAGGGGTGGCACTTGCTTTCGACAGACCTCACAACTTTTGAGTAAAACTATGACCTAGGAGTTCCCCCAAGATGTAAGCATACCACTTTAAAGCATGAGGGTGAGCGGAGAAGGTAGAAGAGGTGGGGAAGGACATCCAGTGAGATGGTTGCTGCCAAGTGGATCTTACTCTCCAACGCAATACATTGACAACACTGTAAACTCAGCAGCAACGCAAGGAAGTAGACCTTTTTACAGGAGCGACCTAGTGTTGCCAGATAAGCTAAGTGCCAGTTATTCCTTCCAGAGACTCATGTTTCTACCTGGTTCTCTATGCTATCAGGATTCTTAAGAACCACAGTTTGCATATGCTGTGTCTGGTATTTTGTTCCAAACAGCACATGAATCACAACTAAGTCACTGATCTTCAGTAAGCTGGCTAAGACGATAAGAGTAAATTGTCTAGGAACAGATAACTTGGTGCAAAAAGCATTCTGGAACAAGATGACAGGATGTATGGCAAAATTGTATGGATCAGAGAGAATAAAAAAAGCACAAAATTCAGAGTTGAGAGGGATTTTCTGTGTCATCAGCCCAGAGCAGCAAAGCATTCCATTCTGCTGGAAAACAAAAAATTCAGCATCTTTGCAAATTCTTAAAATGCAAAAATGCTCTGCAAGTTTTCCTCTGAATCAGTTAAGTACATTATTTAAATTGCAAGTCTGCTCATGAACAATTCCAGTAAGTATGCTTTTGTGTAGACAACAGCTTTCAGCTTAAATAGCAAAGAGAAGTAATGGAGAGAAAAACATTCTCCCTGCAAGTACTAATTTGAATAAACATTGCAAAGAGCACAGTTTCCACGGTTGTATTAGTCAGAAATGGACCTAAACGTCTCTGCTGCAAAGGGAGTCTGCATCCCGATCTAATTACCTTAAGACTGACTAACATACATATCTATATATATAACTAACAAGTCTAGGCTTTAGAGGGGAGTGGATCCTTGGATTCAGTCATCATCTTTAATGCTCACAGAGAACAACCATAGTTATTATTTACCAATATGTAATCAAACAGCAAGGGACTTCATTTAGTGCTCTATTAATATTTTGTTCACTAAACTAACAAATCAATCTCCAGGGAAGATGAACACCCTCCAGAAAAAAAAAAAAAAGGCACTAAAAAAAACAGTAAAAAAATAAAGTAGACGATAGGAAAAAATTTGTTTCTGTTGAATACTATGTATGTAATAGTCTCAGGTTAGGCTAATATATGAAGTTAATAAGGCAGAACAGCACAAGTTAATACCCGGACACCTTAACAACTGATGATACTACAGAAACGTTAGGTCATGTACTTCTTTAAAAAAAAAAAAATAGCTTTTATTATTTTATACTTGGACACTCTCACCTGGACATTCAAAGCAGATAACACTTTAACCTGCCTGGTGAAAGGAGTATATATATGGATATTTTTTGTATACATCTAAATCTTCTGTGCTTTCAAACACTGGAGACTATATTGTCTAAAATTACAAACTACAGGATATGTACATTTAAAAACAGAAATTAAAACATGAAGGAAGGTTTTTTTTACCCTTTTTTTATATTTACGGGTGGAATATGTGGGAGTTTTCATCCACAAGCATACCGTGAAATTATTCAGTTTGCTTGTAGATTTAGACATCGGCATCTTTAAGAAAACCCACAGCTGTGAGTCACGGAAGAGTTCTAGATTTGGCATGGGAAGGAAGCATCAAGCAGCCTATGTTGTTTCTCAAATAATCACATCAATAGGGGACATTTTAGCATTAATGTTCTCCAGCTAGTGGAGATTTTTTTCCTCAACATCTTTTTCATCTTAACCTTCAGAGACTGCTCAGAGTTTTAAAAACATAGTTATCCAAAGCCAAACAAGCATATATAGACACATGTTACAACTTGCTGCTGAAAAACTGTGTACCATTGGCCTTTATACAAATTCAGAGTATACTGTTTTATATATCACCAAGTTAACAAAAGCACGTATTACAACTGGTAAAGGCTGCAGATCATTACAACAGCTGAAAGTGTCCCACAAAAATGTACTTACATTCGTAATTTCTGTGTATCTAGAATTTTTTCCCCAATAGCAGTGCATCAGTTGCTTTGATTTATGCTTAAAAAAACTCCTAGTAATCAGTCTCAGTTTATATAGCAACTGTGATGAACATTTTTAGATAACATACTTGTATTACCATAATAAAAGCTAAACAGTAACATACGTTATGAGTATTCAATATTATGATTATATTAAAAAAATACTCTTTTTCCAGGCCTCAAAGTGTTTCTAATTAAACTTCTTAGCTTTCCAGCTCAAATGTTGTCATCAGTAAAGGACATGATAATCTTATCCAATTTGCCTAGCACTTTAGGACTTCATTAAAAAAAAATATCTTTGAATGCCTTAATTTTTGTTTATAGAAATCCAACTGTGCTCTGATGTCTGCAATTTGATAACTTTAATACATAGCTCCGATTATGGTATAAACATTAACAACTTCTTTACCTTATCTAACACAAGTAGGCTGCATGCTAATTAGGAAGTCAGTACTCCCAGCAAGTGAGAAATTTGCTGAATAAAAATGTCATCTGTACTACCTTACTGATAAATAGAAATTGCCCAAAATCTTTCAGTAACAGAATTTTTCCTATTAAGAAAAAGTAAGAGTTTTTTAAATTTAAATTCAACCTGGGAGCAAGTGTATTTTTGCATGCACTTTCTTTCTAAACCTTGAAAACCAGGAAAATAAATGGCTTTGTGTTATTGCGTAAAAATAAAACCACTTTTAATTTAAAAAAATGTGAGTGTTAAAAGATAAATGAATATACTCTACTTCACCCAGCAGCACACATGCAGAGCTGATAAGAATAGCTGCCCATGTTACCACAATCAAAACTGGCTAATCTTCAGAGAAAACTCTAATTTACATATCATCTGAGATTTGGGTCACAATCGTACTCACAATATATACTACTAGCACTAAAAAAAAGTTCATTCTTTCAATTAAATAAAACGTCATTGGAAAATAAAAATGCCTGCTGAGAATGAATGCATCATCTGTCTATTTTTGCCCAGATACTGATCAAATACACCAGTACCCAGTGAAAGTTGTACAGTTTTTCAAGATGTTGGTCACGGGCATATGAAATACTGCATAAGAGCTTCCAGGTTTTGAGCAGAATAGCCAACCACTGAAATCTGAGAAAGAAGAAGTGTTCATTTCTGGCCATGAAAATGTAGTGGTTCTAATCAAGGGAATCTCAAAATCACAAGATTTCCAGTATTTTGACTCAAGATGTTCAGATGAATTTTAAGTGTCAAACAGAGCTTTGCACCATTGGCTGACGAGTGCAGTCAGCCGATTTAAATACTTGAGAATGAGATTAATATTGATATTGCTGCATGATTTCCAAAACTATTTAGGTATTTGCAGTTGTAAGGTATAGCTTTCAGGCACATTGTGTAAACCATCATGCAACTTGACATACTCGCTCTGAGCACAAAGAATTAGAATCTTGTTAGTATGTTCAAGGTTTATATCATGCACAATTGCTATTAAGACAGCCCACAGGAAAAGTATGATATTAGAGCATTATAGAAACAGGAAAAAAGAAAACACTAGGAGATTATGAGGCACTGTAGGATGTTTTAGGATGAATTTTAGCCTTCACTCCACCCTTCCATTGACACACTTTCTTTTGGCTAAATTTCCTTAGACAACAGAATCAATCATTATTCCTCTACTGGTAATAATTTCATTAAGCAGGAAAGTATAATTCCTGTCTATCACATCAAGTGATATCATTTCCATAATAACACGGTTTATCAGTAGTGTCTGAAAGTATTCTCAAATTGGTCTAAAGTGCAACTTCAGCACATGGAAATGTTACCAAGGCAATTTTGCAAATAAAATCCAATTCCATAACTTTGTAAATAAATAACAAAACTTTTGAGTTGATGTATTGTTGAAGGAACAACATTTTCATTACAGAGTAGACACAACTGAAAATACTTGAAAAAATCTTGTTCATAAATATTTTCTTTTCTGAATTTCTGCATGGAAAATCTTAAAGTATTTGCATATCAATCTTTTCTTTTCTTCCCCTTTGTCCTTTTTCATCTGGCTCCTATCACTTCCATGCTTGTTGAATTGTGCAAAAAGGTTATGCCCACACTCTGTCTTGACTTTGGTTTTACCCACAGGATTATGAGAGCAGCTGAGGAAAGAGACACATACTATTGGTCCTTTGCAAAATGCTGAATTACAGTGCTCAGTGTAATTCATAAGAATTCACGCCTTACTTTTTGGCAGCCAGTAACCTACAGGTGTTCCCTATAGTATTAAGCAATTAAATCTACAGTACATATTAAAATTTTTAACTTGCAGAGCAAGTGCAAGGATTTAATTTTGATTCTTGTAGCTTAAAGATTTTAAGGTTGTAGTTTCTAAAATATGGTCTTTTGATTGCTAATAGTAAGACCACTGGGCACTAATTGTTCACTAGGCTTTTCTAGGGTTATGGCTTGTAAAAAATAAAATTACCATCTGCTAGGGCAGCCTTATTTACCACATCTGATTAGTGACACGTAAGTTTACAGTGCTTTGTAAGTAATTAATACCAATAACAGCAAGATATGTTCAGTGGTAGATCTACACATTCTACTCTGAAAGATTGCACTTGATACGACATATGCCGATAATTGCTGTTTATCAAACAAATTTTCTGTATTCTTCAAACTATGTTTTTAAGAAATTAATACACAAAGCAACACTGTGAATAATATTTTCCTTTTTAAAAAGGTTTAATTAATTACTTCTGAAGGCACAAGAGGACATCTAATATTTGCAAGACTATCACCAAGAAATCAAAGTTCAATTCCTGCCCCTAAAATTTAGTGTAAAAAATTACTCAGTGAAACCACTGCTCCAGAAAAAGTCCTCCATGACTGGAGCAAACTAGACTAAATGTGACTGACCAGGGCCACTAGAATCGCTATGCAGCTCTGTAGTCAATGGCTCAGGTTGCCTTCTCATGATATACTTTCACTACGCGTACCACCCATTCTGTATGAACACCACAGGACCCTACAGAAATTAACTTTGGGTCCTACATACCAGTACTCTTTTCATTTATGCTCATTTTTCCCCCCAAATGAACAGGATGGCCTCCTGTGCAATTTCCATAATCTCTGTTCAGAAAGCATTTACCCTCTACGATAGGTAAAACATCCAACTTGTGAACTTACAGCAAAAAACTCCATCAATGAAGATACCAGAACAGAATTTTTCAAACAGAATTGATAAAGGATCATGTATTGATCTTTCAAAGATTATAAAAAGTAAGCCTGATAATTTTAAGTGTCTTTAAATAGTCAGAATGTGAAGAAATATAGTAGAACCACTAGAGTTACAATAAAACTCCACCAAATAACTCCACCATAAATATATGAGTCATTTATCCCACAGAATCTAAGAGAGATACAGCAAACCCTCGAATGGAATTTAATTTACAGTTTTATTGTGGATTTTCATTTTTACTGCTGTTGTTATATTGGAAAACATATCTGTTTTCTTTCACGCTGTAATTGTTTTCAGTAAGTTTGAGGCAGCCAGATGCTGAGACAACTGGCACTGTTACAAACCATAATGTCAGATTAAAGTTACTTACTCTTACAGGAAGACAATCTTTACTGGAGCACCTAAAGAATTAGCAAAACCACCTCAGCTTAGTAATAGAGCTGTTCATTATATGGAATACATGTTTCAAAAGTGTAGGTACACTTGACTAACTGTGGTAAATAGAATCATGTAGATGCAACTTGCAGAGCTGAGCAATATATAGTGATTCAGAATGCCTCAACAAAAAGGGACAGTTCTTTGAGGGAAATGAAAAGCTATCCACTCCCTCCCCACCACATCTTCCCGTTAGCAGACATCTGATCTCTACACTGTAACTTTCCCAGGGAAAAATACATTCAAAATGGTACTGAAGTTACTCTTAAAGACAAATTCCAAGAAAATTACTTCATCCAGACACCTGCCACCCATCCCTTTCCTAGCAGTCTGCAAACACACAGATCTTCTCAGGCAGTTCTGAGACCAAAAGCAGCCTTACTGTAGGGCATTTTTCCTCTGTACAATCACCCAGATACATCTGGAGGTGTGGGAGGGTGTGGAAGAATACCAGTTGCATCAAAACCACCTTGTGAAACAGAAACACAAGTTCTCCAGAACCTGTGGGGAAAAAAAAGCTAATAGGATATGCCAACCCACAACTAAAAATCATTCCTAGAATGAGAAATACATCAGAACTATAGATTAGAAAGAAAATTAGGAAGTTATTTATTGCAGAACATCCTACTGAGAATGCACTGTTGCTGGGTTTATTTAACGAGCATTAAAACCATTTCCTTATCAGTTCTAATTGCATAAGAAATTCATTGCATTGTTTTCAGAATCAGCACTAGAATACTCTATTAGGAAAAATCTTGCTGTATTCTCTTTCATTTGAGTTTAAACAGATGGTTTAATTTCTGAAATGCTAATCTACTGCTGTGAGTTCTATATTTCACGGAACTTTATTTTTGATTGACACCGAGGGCTACATTTACGAGGGAAAGTCAATCTTGCTCTCTCCAGGAACTGATGCAGGCAGCATAGTACCCCCTGCCATATTACTATCAGACTGTGAGACACAATCAAGTGCATAGGTCTGTCCATGATACATCATCTTAATTTCCACAACTTCAGTAAAGAGACTGCATCTTTACAAATTACTGCCCCCCATCATCTCAAAACATGATTCCTTTTATTTAACTCAGCAGTACAAATCCAGGCTGTGACTTCCTATTAATTAGTTTTGCAAACATATTTTTCAAATTATTCAGTAAATGAACATCATAGTTGAGTACAAGCACAACTGTGCACAGTTATTTTCATACTGAAAAGTAATCATAGAACAAAAGTTATCTGTCTACTAAGATGTGGATGAAAACTACCAAAATGCTAGGTGAAACAAACTGGCAGTCCAAGAGACAGGCCTAGCTGACCTCACACCCTTTTTCCTTCAAACAGTTATGACGGTGGACTGAATATATCTATCTAGCAGATAAAGACTACAGATATGCATAATGAAAATACATATAAAAAACAGAAAGAGAAATGTGAGGACAGTAAGAGTCCCATTCAAGTTAACTGAGATATAATCCTACAAAATTTCTGAATCAACATCTTGACAATAAAATAGCTCAAGCATTATTTGGTATGAGAACTTCTTCTCTTCAGAGAATTTATGACCTATCAATTGAGAATTACAATCATTCGATGGGGTCGGAACAGCAGTGTTCGATATCTAGATGCCTGGAGAGAAAACAGAACCTATAGCTTAATACTTGGGTGATTAAATTCTTAGGAAACATCACTGAACTAACAACAAACATGCAAGATTTTTGACAAAACACGGTCTTTCACTTTTTGGAGATTTAGTCTCACAAACATTTAGAACACTGTGGGCAATAAAGCTTACAATGGAAAATAGATGCATAAAACAAAATACTCTGGGATATACTTTTTGTGAAGAAAAGACATAATTAGAAGCTCCAAGCAGCACAAGGGATTGCCACCAGACACACTGAAAACCTCGTATGACCGACTTCTTAAGTGAATAGCGCATGAAATATCAGAGAGTTTCTTTCTCTCAAATTACACATTAAGCACAAAATTATTGTTTCAACAGTTCTTGGTAAGAGTAATTGATGATTTACTGAAGACCTAAAGGTTAATTAAATTAGAAAAGAGGAGTTAGTATGTCGTTGCTTGTCTCCACCATTTGTTCCCCTGCTAAAGAAAAGCATGTCTATACATTTTATAGTTTATGAATATGAATGACCAGAAAATATATTACACGACTAATTAGACTGTAGAAGGATTAATATTTATGGAAAACTTGTAAACATTTTCATAGATAAAAATGAAATGAAAAGCACTCCAAATTACCATGACAACGAGTTTCTGGCTTACTTTGCTGAGTGCTTCCGGGTATTCAGCTCACTGTTTGGAAAACTTTACATTAAGAAGAGTTCATAGTTGCTTGTATAATTTCACCTCCAGAAACCAGCAATTATAGAGCCCAATTTACCTCTCACACAGGAGGAACAGAAGCAACTTTAAACAAGTCAATGGTGTTACTGCAATGCAACATCTGTGTAAGCAGAACAAAAGAGTACAAATGAACTCCCCATAATCTAACTCTCACAAAAATGAAGATGAGAACTGTAATGACATGATTTCCAGCTCTCTCCTATGCATCTTACACAAAGATGGATCACAATATCAAGAACCAGATTTAAGTATTCCACAATCACCCAAAAGCACATTCAATCTTTGCTTTCACAGAGCTGCTACAATGCATGAGAAAACACAAATAGAGCTTTCTGGAGTAAGGCTATGAATATTCTCATATATTTCCCAAAGGAAATTCAGTGTTTTCAACAGCTGAGTAAATCAGTTTTCAAATTGTACAACTCATCCTGATATTGTGCTTCAGTGTTACAGGTAAATATTCCCATTCCAATAGCCTGTGTTCATTCTTTGTCCCCTGAAGGAGATCACAGGGATGGGAAATGCTGCATGTTTTTTTTTATTGTTGTTTTGTCTGTTTTTTTTCAAGGTGGGAGGTACTAATCTCAGAACAACAGCCGGTACACAAGCCTGTCTTGAAGCTGACAGTTGTGCACAACAAAAATCCCAAACGTGTATTTTAAATACTTAGGAGGACCATGATGAAGGGAGAGCCGTGGATGTTGTCTACCTTGACTTCAGCAAGGCTTTCGACACTGTCTCCCACAATATCCTCCTAGGGAAGCTGAGGAAGTGTGGGCTGGATGAGTGGTCGGTGAGGTGGATTGAGAACTGGCTGAATGGCAGAACTCAGAGGGTTGTCATCAGCGGCGCTGAGTCTAGTTGGAGGCCAGTAACTAGCGGTGTCCCCCAGGGGTCAGTACTTGGAGCAGTCTTGTTCAACTTCTTCATCAATGACCTGGATGAAGAGTTAGAATGTACCCTCAGCAAGTTTGCTGATGACACCAAACTGGGAGGTGTGGTAGATAGACCAGAAGGCTGTGCTGCCATTCAGCGTGACCTGGACAGGCTGGAAAGCTGGGCACAGAGGAACCTGATGAGGTTCAACAAGGGCAAGTGGAGGCTCCTGCACCTGGGGAGGAACAGCCCCATGCATCAGTACAGGCTTGGGGTGGACCTGCTGGAGAGCAGCTCTGTGGAGAGGGACCCGGGTGTCCTGGTGGACGACAAGTTGACCATGAGCCAGCAGTGTGCCCTGGCTGCCAAGAAAGCTAATGGGATCTTGGCATGCATTACGAGGAGTGTGGCCAGCAGGTGGAGTGAGGTTCTCCTTCCCCTCTACACTGCCCTAGTGAGGCCCCATATGGAGTACTCTGTCCAATCTGGGCTCCCCAGTTCAAGAAAGATGAGGAGCTGCTCGAGAGAGTCCAGCGGAGGGCTACGAGGATGGTGAGGGGACTAGAGCATCTCTCCTATGAGGAAAGGCTGAGGGAGCTGGGCTTGTTCAGCCTGAAAAAGAGAAGGCTGCGAGGGGACCTAATATATGCTTATAAATATCTGAAGGGTGGGTAATGCCAAGTGATGCCAAGTGACAGGACAAGGGGCAATGGGCACAAACTGAGGCACAGGAAGTTCCGTCTGAGCATGAGGAAGAACTTCTTCCCTCTGAGGGTGACGGAGCACTGGAACAGGCTGCCCAGGGAGGTTGTGGAGTCTCCTTCTCTGGAGATATTCAAGATCCACCTGGACAAGGTCCTGTGCAGCCTGCTGTAGGTGACCCTGCTTTAGCATAGGGGTTGGACCAGATGACCCACAGATGTCCCTTCCATCCCCTACCATTCTGTGATTCTGTGATTCTATGAACAAATACAATGCAAATACAGAAAGATAACTTTTTGTTCAAAAGGATAAACACAGTTTTCCCAAATAGCTGGACAGAGATAACATATCTGCCTTATGCTTATCACCAGACAAGGATGAACTAATATAAGGACCTGGAAGGGGTGAAGCAACAACAACAAAAGAAAATTGAGCTGGAGGCCCAAATTAGATCTAAAAAGCTTTCCAGCTGAGGAGGGGCACAGAGTTCATGCACAGATAAACTCTTTACATGGAGAAGTGTTGCTATTTCTGTGCAAACACTGAAGAGCCTTTCTACCCAAAATGAAGGGCAGCTTGCATCCAGTTAATATTAATTTTCTTTAATTTCTCCATTCTGCACAACCTTTAGGATAGGTCAGCCTTCTGCTAGGCAGGCTGAAAAATGTCACAGCTATTCTGACATCAATTCTCAGAGTCAGCCTTTTATTGCCTGTCATCAGGGAAAGCCTACCCAATCTACAGTAACCAAGAAAGTGCGCTCTCAGCCTTCTGAGATCAGAGTGGTGTTCTCTTTTGTCTAAGGGTATTCCACTATCTCCTCTCCCAGTGGAGCTCACCCTTGCCTAAGACTCCCACTCCTGTATCTGTCAGAAGTTAAACTATTAAAAGTATGCCATCTGAAAATACAGTTCACATCAGTCATGCCTATCTTCTCATTAGGAAGTCACAGGACCCTTTTTAGTCCCTGAAAGTCCTGCATGCCCTACAACAATTAGTTCAGTCTTTAGGAAGCAACAGAGCAAGAAGTGAGGAAGAACTTGATACTGGGAAGTTTTCTTATTCCTCATATGTTCACCGGGAGAAAAGAAAAATGGCATTTTCAGGAGGCCAAGAGTGCTGTTGGGCTGGAGGGAATCCACAGCCATTCATATCACTGAGGTGGAAAGTTTGGCATGCTTGAGAGGAAACCTTCAACAACGCAAGGCTTAGCAGCAGCTGGCGCTGGGAGCAGCTCGGAGGGCAAGCAGGCACCAGCAGAAGCTCCACCTGCCCCACAAGGCCCACTTTCATATCTCCTGTAAAGGCAGACACAAGTAATGGAAGACAACTGAACAGGTGAATCTGCTGGATGCTAATTACCAAAAAAATACAGCTCTGCAGTCATTCCATGGAACAAATAGATAAAGATAAAACGTTGTCATGTGTTCATTAATTTGAATAAACAAGTAAGCAGACAGAAGAATATTTTAAAACAAGGATTCTCAACTGGAAAGTGTCATGCTTTACTGGCAATAATACACAGTGTAAAAATCATGTATGTACTGTTTTTCTAGAGGACTATGTCAGCTTTATCTGTACTATGCTACGGAAACCAAGAGTACAATGGCAAGACACTCCAGTTGAGTTTAGATAACAGGAACCAAGTAGACCTGCTCAAAAGAGTTGCAGGAGCAACAGATTCATCAGTGGTGAAGGATCCGCAGTATCCCTGAAGCAGTGTGAGGATGACTTTGGATCCAGTCAAGAGTGGAACCATGCCAGTCTTTTTTCAATTGAGGATCAGCTACAGACAATTTAAGAATCACTGTTAACCCACCCATTACTGCCATCAGCAGTGGAACTACAACAGCAGGAGCTCTTATAAATTTTATGAAAATTCTCCCTGGCAATATAAAGACACGCTCTTAGCAAAGCTGGCAAAACATATTAAAGCCATCTCCCTCACAATTACTCCTAGCCTAGTAAAGCTACATGAAAGAATTACTGAACACTCAGTAGAAAGTTAGTCGAGGAAATTTGGCATGGAAACACTTAAGGAAAAAATACACAATAGAGCAGATCTTGGTTACATATGTTTCAAGACAAAATCCAACATCTACTTTATTTTTCAGAGATGTGTGCACTATCACAAGTACATTCATTTTTAGAGATCTTGCCATGAATAAACCCCATATATTATGAACATTTTCCATAAGGAGGCACTGAAAGCATGCTATCTATAAGCTAGCTATAAAAATACAGCTAATTATCTGGAAATCACCAGCATTCTTCTTTCAACTGTTAGACAGCTCAAGGTGGAGCTTATTGCAAGCTTGGAGCCTTTGACATGAAATCTGTCTTCCAGCACTGGGGAAAAAATAAAAGAAGCACTTGTAGAAACTGCTTTTTAATATGATATCATGTTAACTGATTACATAAACCCTTCAAGTCAAGAAATGGTTTAGTCCCCCACATCATGATGAAACCATCTAGTGGAAATTGTATTTATTTTTCTTATAGGTACATTTCTCCTTTCCCCCTCATTCAATGTGTGCGTCTTTATGTGTGTTGTTACAGTAAGACATTTAATCAAGCCGTTTTGAAGTGGTAGAGTGGAAACAGCTGTTTCTGACAATGTGCCGATGACATGGGGCTTAAAGCTGTCACAAGCTCCAGATTGCAAGCAGCACTAATATGTGGTTGGGATGGTAGTGACTTGCAGGTCACGGCACCTCCTTGAGGAATGCTTCTAAGCCAATCAGCTCAAGGTGGTGGCTCAAAGTCTTAAGGCTCTGGTGAGCTCTCTTTCATTTAATACTCTTGAGCTCACACTTCAAAGTGCCCTTTCTTCTCAAGAGCCAGTGGCCATATGTGGGGGTTCTAGAGCAGCTTTTTAAAGATTGGCTACTTCGAGTTCAGACTTAAAAAATTAGAAACGTAGTTCTATTACAAAATGATGTCTTAAAATTTGAATAAAAGCTGAAGCTTAAGTCAATATCTCACATTCTTGTAAAGAATGCCAATTTAAAGAGACCTTCTGGATGACTGATTTTTCCACAACAAAGTGAGCTTAAAGCTCACATTTTAGAGTGCCTAACAACTTCTTAAAACAATTTCCTGGTTTGTGAACATTACAAGATGTAGGGCAGCTAGAAACCATCTCTGAATACAGATTTTCCTCAGCAGTACTCCCACTTCGAATAATTACTGCATAAATGTCTTGCTGTCCAAGAAACATACACTTTCATTTCTTCATGCAACTGAATCTGTTAAAATTAGACTAATGTGATTAACATACATCCAAGCCAACATTGCTAGAACAAACACATATGTGCTTCTCACAGAGAATGCTCTAAAATTATTTTGTTTTGATCATGGTAAACACACACTGTGGGAATGCATTTTCTGGAAAGTATTCAAAAACTTCCAGGGGCTAAGGAAACTAATCACTGTAGGTTAATTATAGAGTCGAATGAGGAAAAGAGAGTCCTGTAAGAAATTATTCATAGCAAATAAAAGTAGATTCCTTCTCCAAACTGCTTCCTGGATTCTTCTCTGCCCCTTGGCTCTCCAGGGGAAAGTCAACTCTGTGAAGCCTATTTGGAAATAAATTGACACAATCTTGAGAATGCTTGCTTCTCCAGGGAAGTTTAAGACAAATGGATACCATCTCCACAGCAGCACTATATTCTACAGAAAATACCATTCTTCTGAAATCTGACTGCAAATTACTTTCATAGAGGATAAACACACACCTACTGCAAATAAGACCAATCACTATTAAGAGAATAGTTAGGTCCAAACCTGGAATATTAATACTAGCCAGATTTGTATTTTCTTTGCACACAAGCTGCATTTCAGCTGGTGCTGCTATTGTACCAAAGTGTTTTAATTCTTTTACACCCTGCAGAATGAAGGTGCACAGTTGTTCCCTTACTAAGTATATTTTTTTTGCAAATACTTTATTAATTGTAATAAAGCTGTTCATGTAGAAAAGAAATGGTATTTTCAGTATTTCTCAGTCCTCTCAGAATTAGTTCAATGATGAATGAATCACCCCCAATACTACAAAAATTAAATCTTTCTATGTTTGCTTTCTTAAAAACAATGGCTTGCATGTTTCAGAGATGTTACATTTCTTCTGTAACTGAATATTGTTTTTCTGGGGAAGTTTTTAGCCTCCTTAATAACAACTTCTATAAAAATGAATTAGTTGAATGAGAAAGTGATTCAGAGAGGAAAGCATATTGGCTGCTCACTGTTGTGCCCCAATCTTGAGACACTGAAATAAAAGAAGGCTTGCTTTGGAGACAAATTTGCGGAAGAGTGGAGAGAGCTGTCTGGAAAAAAAACCCACTGAAATAGGCAAGTAAGTAGCTCTGAAAGTCATAACTCAGATGGCTATTTAAACTGGACTTGGGTGTAGAAAAGCTCAGCAGAGCAGCTTCTGGATCCAAAGGGCTTATACATTGGGGAGCAGGTGACGAAGTATTGTGTATGAAGTATTGCTTCATTCCGAAAGCAACAGGAATGGTTGAGAAACCAAAGATAGCGATGCAAAAGGAAAACAAAGTGAGAATGCTGAGGACAGAATTGCGTCATGAAAGCCTAATGAGCATAAAAATTCGCTAACAATCAGTAAAAGATTGAGCCTGTAGTATCGCTGACATCTATTATTGCTGCTAAGGATGGTATTTGATAGCAGTGATGGTATAGATATTTCACAATATGTAATATATGTAAAGAAATGGATGCAAGAGAGTGGAAATCTGAGTTTTTTGAGGTTGCACTAGCTGAGATTCTCTTAGGAGCCAGGCACGAGTCTAATTCTAAAGAATAACTGATAATTTAGTTGTCTTGTACAGTGAATAAGAAAGGAGTTGGTAACTGAGAAATGGATCTTCAACTTGGGATCTGGAGGATTGACTGGGGAACCACAGGAGAAAAAAAAATCATGCTGAAAAAAAGCAGAGTGCCAGTTTACTTGGGATCCTGTTCCATAATTTACTAATGTCAGCTGGTACCATCCCAAGCACCAGAAGGGGGAAGGTTCTTATTAAACAGACTCTTTCAGCATTCAATTGTTCTAGGGACGAGGCTGATCCACTGCACAGAATGAGACTTCTGCGCTGCCACAGTATTCTCATTGAAAGGGAATTTGGGAACACACCTCTTCGCAGCTAACATTAAACAGGTGGACACAAGTATACATATAGAGATGTGTATGTATATGGAATTGTATGTATGCATGCATCTGTACATTAAACCACATTCATACATCTAGTACTTTGAATTTCCTACAAAGAAATGCTTCTAGATCATTAGTGATGGATACAAAGAAATAAAATGAAAATCCTTCAGCACTATATTTTGCTTAAGGATATTTCTCTAGCATCTTGACTCACATATTTTTGCTGATCCTTCACGTTCATAAGACAGCGAGACGATACACAGGCTGTATCCAAAATAAAAAATTAAACTGTAGGTATTTTCAAGCTGCGAGGACGGTTCCTGCAGGGCTCTGGACTGGGACACTGCAGTCTCTCAGACAGTACCTGGGCATACTCTGAAAAGCCGGTTGGATCAACACTAGAGAATAGTCCTGGGCATATTTAATTTACCAGTACAGATGTAGCTATGAAGTACATAGGATTTCACTAAATTGCATTCCATACTCCTTTGGAAAGATCAGGAGCTTCTGTCTTACAATATCTGTGTTATATTGCTTACTACATAGAAATCCACCTTGAGTGGCTTCTTTTCCTCCCACTCTGAAACTATTATGGTAAATCTGAGAGTTCATAGTAAGAAAAACTACATACATAACCACTTCTGGTTTTACTTTCATTCTTGAGAGATTGCCCTTGTACTGTTGACAGACAGTTGATGCTGGCATTGAAAATGGATACAACTTTCCCACTCTGCATCTTTAAAATGTTTCTTAAAAGTCATGAAACATATGCGTATTTTGCTTAGCAAGAAAGTTAAACTTTATCATCTTGAACACAAAAGTGAAAATATCTCTTAAAGAAAGCTGAACAGCAGTACCTATTAGATTTAACTTAAGCCAACCAAAAGTCAGATGAAAGTTGCTATAATATGTAACTGTTTTGATGATCTCCTGCAGAAAGAATATTTTGCTCTGCATGTGTAAAGCTTGCAAGCAATACCTAGAAATACCTAACTTTTAAAGTGCCTCTTCCATGCGCTAGAAGCCCTCAGTCAATTCCAAAGCTCTCTGAGAAACCTCACACATATAACCATATTCATATATGGTCATATAAGAATAAATATATTTCTGAGTTTCTGAGAAAGATTTTGAGAGCCCAATGAACCACAGACAATAGAAGAGGAACTGTACCAACTTTGAGGCAACTGAGGGAATTCTTTCAACATTAAGGTATCCGCTCAGAGAAAAACAAAAATTCTTGCACCTGAAAGCACAAGGAATCCCAAAGTCTAAATTGTTATCTCACAAAGTGTGAGTTAAAAAAATACATAGACTTTGGAGAGGTTTTTTTTAAGAGATGGTGTGAAAGTGCATAATTTCATATAAACAAGTTATTTTGGATTATATTTTGTTAGCTCGTTTTGAGTTTTAGCCGATGTTGGTTTTGATTCTTAGATCTGAAAACTCTTTCATTTTAATCCTGTATTTTTAATTTTATTTTTTCACATGGGTAGGTTATTTTTATTTATTTTTGACTGAACTTGCTAACTTGTATCCTCAAATTTGGCACTATAGACTTCTGTGACAGGAATGTGTTCTAAATTTGACTTATTGCACAGCCAAAGTATTAGGTATTTACAATAAATTCTGCCCCATTTATATTCATGAATGTTTTTTACCCAAAATATGAAGGTAATTGAAAAGAAATACAACATTCAGTAAAAAATGGTAAAAAGAAAATGTTTTATTTCTTTAGTTCCTGATGCAATAAAATTGGAAATGAGTTTTTCTTTTTAAAAAGGGTCTATCACATACTCCTACACATTTCTGCTTCAAGGAATAAGCTTTTCTTTGCCAGTATACAACCACCTCGGAGGTCAATATGTCTGAGGTAAAATCACCTTTAAGTTTGAACAACAATGTTTGCCAGAAGTTCATGACAGAGGAAAAGGCACAAATTTATTATTTAAAATGCCTTAAACAGTGGATCACAGAATAGCCTCTCATTTTCTTTTACTAGTGAAAATAGATGGCATTAGGAGAGCTTTCCCAATGTAACACATTTAAAGGTAGGTAAATAAATCTAAATCTAGAAATCTTTTCCATGTTAGCCAAGTAAGACACCTCACTGAGGTAACTGGAAAAGTATAGTGATTGGTTCGACAACTGAACGGCTTTATCTGACTATCCAATACTTAACCATTAAAAGAACATACATAATACAGGTCAAGAAATTAAATGCTCCAGCAAGAAGTTTCTCCTTGACACAAAGGGTTCAGCACTGTAGCACGTGCATCAACTGAAGTAATGGATATCATTAAGAAGGTACTTACGTTAGGCCTTAATCCTGCTGCCATTTCATAATACTTCTCGGCTTCTTCATTGAGACTGGCTTGTCTACCAGGACAGAAAAAAGCAATATAGTTACACCTCATTTTCCTTGGGTTAAAAAAGAAGCCATACTTAAAGAAGTATAACTAAAAACAAAATACTGCAACTTCTCCCCACCATTTAAGGATATTAATGCACAAAATATGTCAATCTAAAATAATTTGTTGTGATTCAGAATGTCCTTTATCACAAATCCTCTTTGTGTACCTGATTTTCTTTTTGCTTCTGAAATTATATTCGTACACAGTGGACACAAATGCAGAAGGCCAGACACTCATCTGAAGCAAAACCAGAGACATACCAGTGTTCACCAGATGAAAATCTGGCTCGTTTTTTGTAATTAGTCATGCTTTAACAGTAAATTATGAAGCTGTAGATTATACAATAATGCAGTTCCTTTCTTTGTGCCTCCTCAAAAACACTATAATTCTAGACAATAAAAAATAGAAAATCAGAGAATACAATGATTTCTCAAAAATAAGTTTCCATGATTCAGGGAATTCATTCCAAAAAGAGAGTTCCCAGTCTGAGAGGGGATTTAAACTTAGATCTCGTATCCCAGGGGAATAAGACGAGTTTCTGGGTACCTGAAGCACTATCAGCTGACCTCTTTTCCTTACTAATATAGATGGTATCTAAATTTTCCTAGTAATTTAACTTTTATTTCTTCTCCTGAGTTACCAGTTTAATGCCTTAAAATTAAAATGCAACATGCTGCCAAAGGAATCCAAACACATTTTGGTCTCAGCAGACACTTTTTATCTCTGCTTTCAAACTCCTCTCTTCTCCTTTTGACTCCAGCTTCTTAATTTCCCTCCAACTATGCCTTTTGTCTGCTGGCCCAATGAATGCCAGTTGATCACATACACGTCATGAGAAAAATCATAAATATGTAAGAACAACCAAGCAGGACTATCAGGCAGGTTATGTATCTTCTGCTAAAGTTATTTGCTTCTTTTTTTTCTATGAAGAGTTAGGTCCCTTAATAGAAGAGTTAGGGCAAGAGATCTCCAGCATATTTGTGTTTGTTATGTGATGACAGATGCATCTCTTTGATACAGGATGGAAAAATTAGAAAACAAGGATAACGTTCAGTAGGGTTGGTTAGGTCTCTTTTTCTTTTTCTTCTGCTTCCAAGAACAGTTACTAGTTCATCGAGTTTCAATCAACTGAGCACTTGTGTCTGGAGATTTTAGCTTGTTCATTACACGAGCTTTTACATGTATTGCTATTCAGTGATCAAATCGTATTCTGATTTTATGTTCCCATCCACCAAATTTTAAACATTAGCCACATAATACATGATAGGCAATTAATCCCAATCAACACATTTTGACAGTTATTGGTCTTGGGAGGAGAAAGGGAGGAAGCATAATCCCTTTGAAGTTCCTCACATAATTCACATGCAAGCTGAAACCACTTCCTGACTAACAATTTGCCAAGAAGAACCTGGCTTATACCTGTTAACTGTTTTAAATTACTTTGCACATGTATCATCGACTCGGTGGTTGCAGTGGTTAGAAACGACTGAATGTCTAAAAATATTCATTTAACCTGCTTCTGAATCACTCCTGCTGGGCATTAGTAGCACTTGAAACGACTAAAAAAAAAAAAAATCTCACACTTTCAAACCTCAGGATTTACTACACAGCACATAAAACGAAACATGCCACAGAGCTATTTTTTTTTCCTGTTTGCACAAAACTGTCAGAAAACTAAGCATTTTTGAATGTGGTGAAATTCTGTACAATAAACAAAGTGCCTTACCCAGAAGGCAGATACAGACAGTACACTTCACCTCCAAAAAGTGTTGTTGGCATGTGAACATGGAACAAATTAAAATCCTGTTCCCTTTTAGCCTAGTGGAAACACGTGGCCTGCTTTCCTCCTCCCACATGTACATCTTGAAACACGGATCATTAATTCCTAAGTTGAAATCAGTTTGAATTTACAGTTCTCCATTAAAAACGGTTTATTAGAAATGAAGGCACACCACACTAATCTGGTCAGGAAAATGCCAGTTCCATTTCTGGGTCATTCAGCAGCAGTTAAGATCCAGCAGAATTCTGGTTCCCATTTTCACTGGAAATCTAAAGTAGAAATTAATTATGTTAAGCCCTGGAATGTCTTTCCCTTGAGGCAAATTAAAGGTATAAAGGTAGGAAATTGCAGTAACCTTATGCCACTGAGCAGTAAAGGGCTCTGGATCAATGTCAAACAATGGAAGGACACTACTAAAGGAAACATAATTCACATTAGAGTAAAACATTAGATAAAATGTTGATAATAAAACAGAAAGGAAGGAAAGCAAGCAAAGAGAAGTTTGGAAGACAGAATCATTTTCATCGTTACAAATGTATTTCCACCAGCCTAAATCTTTTCATGAGGACTGACCTTGAAAATAGATCTGATTTCCCCCATTAACATCTAGCATTCAATCTTGTTTTCAGGGACAAAAACGTCTCCTCTTATCTTTCTCACAGATCTTTTAACCTGAGCCTCTACACCTATCAGTTCCCTGTATTTTGTTCCAGCTGACTGCCAGTGACGCCTCACAAATGTGCTTGACAACACATCGCTCTTAGGTTCTCCTGACACCCAGTTATATTCACCTCCCATTCATTTTGAATCTTTATGTTGATCAGTGGAAAAAATATTACTTTAAGAGACAAACACCATGAGAGACTCATTTAGATACATAAACATGTGAATGTGAAAGAGCAATTTTTAACCTGCCTATTGCTTGGCATAAGGCTTCAGACTATTGATAATTTTTTTCAGGTGAAATCATGGATGTAACTCCAGCTATAAAGAAGTTCTCTCTCTCAATATTTTAAAATATTGGATGTTAATACTCAGCATTCTTCATGAACCTTTTTCTGTCACAACAAAATCATAATCAGATTCCATACATTTAATCTTTCATCCACATTTTTTGTTTTTAAAATTTACATAGAGTCATAGTTCCAACATTTACATAGACTACATGCTTTGACATACATACATATATATATTTAAGTACATGGACAGTAATTCAAGAAAGAATAAAATCTGTTTAAACAATAATGTAGGGTGAACTTGTGCCTACGAGACTGTGCCAGCAGCTACGCTCCATGTTCCAACAGTCGGTGCACTATGGAGAGCCAAAATACTCTCACCGAAAAACAGAGACCAGATCAAGTAGTATTGCTCTAATTTAGACTTCCGTTTTCAAATAGCCAATAAACATGCTATAACTTCATGTAATATGAGTGTTTCCCAGGACAACCCACTCACAGAAGTGTGAAAAAACCAATTGTTCCTACGAAATGTGCTTTTAAGCAAAGCTCTTCTTCTTATGTTTGTTTTCATTTGGAGACAACACGAAGCTCTTTTCCTGTTTCTAATTAGGACGGTGGTGCCACCACACTGCCATTCCTCATTCTAAAAGTAATCATCCCCTAGAACACAAGAAACCTATCTCACGGCAACTCACCTCTGTATACAACTAAAAAGTGAAACTTAGCACTGTTAATACATGATTCAGACACTGAAGCTGCAGCCACCATATGGCATTACAAATACCTGCTTCACTACGATCCATTAAAATGTATCTAGCTTTGCTGAAAGGCTTCAAACTGCTATAAGCAAGAGCATAGCAAATATTACAAAAATAAAACACATGACCAGTTACTGTTTTAAGAAGAACCACCCAAACAGCTACATGACCCTTGAATGAAGCTGTCTGGAAAATAAATTTGTTGAGAAACCAAATTTTACAGGAAAGTACTATGCAAGTTAAAATCTACCAGACTGTTGCAAAGAAATTAATTACTTTCATCCCATTTCTCACCCCTGTTGCAGATGACTTTATTCATCTGGCATTGCATTATCAGGCTCCTATAGAAGTCATCTAGGCAAAAAATTAATAACTATGTGTAATTAGGAACAGGGAGGTCTCTCAATAATGCAAACAGAACTAACTCAGGGTGTGGTTTTTTTTGTGACTTCAGCTTCAGATTTAGTCACAAAGAGAGGAAGTAAACAGTTTTGGAATACTTGACAGAAGGAGCAGAAGTCCTTCGTGTGACTGCTAAACTGAGAAGAGGTTACCTATAAATACAGCTACTGCATTTGGACACAATTAACAATTCTGTTGCAAATTTAAGAAAAACTCGCACCATTCCAGTTAAAATTTTCAAAACTTTTTAGTTTATATTTAAGTTGCATTTTAATTTAAACATTTTCCTCAGAGAGCAAAGGGATAAAAAAAAGGAAAATATTTTACCACTACAGTAGAAAATTAAATTGGATCTGGGGAGAATGTTGTGATTGTTTTCCATCCAAA
The DNA here is from genome assembly GCF_030867145.1 of Opisthocomus hoazin. Classification (NCBI taxonomy): domain Eukaryota; kingdom Metazoa; phylum Chordata; class Aves; order Opisthocomiformes; family Opisthocomidae; genus Opisthocomus; species Opisthocomus hoazin. The sequence continues at coordinate 27,574,621 of NC_134421.1, forward strand.
GCAGTTGTAACCCAAATTTGAAAGAATTTGCCTACAATTCTGAAGAAATGTCTGCATGTTTCTGAATCTCGTGACACTCCTTGGGCTAACAGTGGAAACAGCAGTATGAGAGGAGGGAAAGATGATTAATTTTTAATTCAACAGTACATCACTGAACAGAATATTTGGTCTGAAAAAAAAATACTAGAATTTACACAAAAATCTAAGTTGTTGTTATTACCTCCCAATCATTTGGGACTCCCTGCATCATCCACATTTTTGTCAATTTCTGTCTCTTAGACCACAACACATCTTTAAAATTTACCCCTTCTCTCTCAGAACAGTCAATTCACTTCCACGCCCTGTGAACTTCTACAATGTATCTTCTACCTCACAGCTATGCAGTCCGTTCAAAACTTACTCACTTACCAGTCAGTTTTTATAGCTCTCTACGGTACCTAAAGAGCAGTTGGTCACATACATAAAACTATTATATTTAATAATTTCAGCCTTTCATTTATGACTGTCTTTAGCATCCACAGTTTCCAGTTGTGTCACTCTATGCCGGTCTGAGTACTCCCTTCTTTCCTTCCTCCTTTGTGTCTTGGTATTTGCTTTCCTCTTTGAATCACCTCAGTTCTCCATGATTCTAATCATCTTGAAATTCAGCTGCTTCTGAAGTCCCACAGACTCATGAGGGATTTGTAGCTGCTGTGTCTTACTGTATGAATACACATTCCCCGTGTCCAACAGCTACTATGTAAGCAATATATTGAATAAATTGATAAGTAAAGCAGTGAACAAAGGCAGATAAGAGAATCATAACCTTTTAGCAAAAATTAGTCAGATCATAACACATGTTGTTTTAAGCAAATAATTAGCAGCACTGAATTTAACTTTGCCACCCTGACTCTTGCTAAATCCTTCAGACCACTTTAGACTCCCAGAGCATATTAGGAAGACATTATGATCTTCCACAATGGAAGCTGAGTATTTAAGTGAAAAATTAGACCTACTGGGTATCCCAAAGGAGCACAGTTGGATTCTAGCTAAACTAAATCACCAGGCCTTTTTTTGTTTTTAAGCACTTTGATTTGGTGGGGCTTTTGAGTTTTTTTTAAAGGTTTTATTTTTCTTGCTTACAGCTAAAATAGAGAATGCAGTTTTGAATCACTGAGCTCAGTGCTGGTCAAAACCTCCTCAAATGTCTCCACTCCCACCCAGATCAAGCAGGGTAACGATGGCTGATGTAGAGTACAGCAGCACAGCTCTTACTGTAAGAGTGAAAAAATACTCATATCCCAATGTAAAGATGTGTCTTCAAGAGCTGGGATGCTTCATTCAGTGCTCACAGAGGAAGTAAGAGATTTGTTAAACCTATTCCAAAAATAGTATTGACCTACGCCAACACATTTTAAAATGCCCATAATCACACCATTAAACCATCTCCCACAACATACTCACTGAAACTGGGAGTCTGACACACTTTATACTCTTCTGGATTCAGCCTAACTCGTTATGCTTCTGTCTGTGAATTTATTTCATCAATATAAATGTTTCAAATAACTGAATTCTGTCTTGAGAGGTATCATTCAGAAAATAATCAGGGGGAAGGGAAAGATCCTTAAAACCACTCATACACCCATGGCAGGTCAAACTATTGTTTACCAGTGAAACATTTGTCTTGGTTTCCAAACTAGAAGCAGTGAAAGCTATTTCTCAACGGATGTTTTGGGGCTTATTTCAAAATCCAGGTATAGAAACCTTCATTTTGAAACATGGGTCACTTGACCGAAGCCAATTCTACCTTCTCTTTAATACTGTTTTCTTTCTCTTTCATTTTGCGTTCTAAATGTTAGAAGTATAAACAGCCAAGTGAGATATCTTCATCAGAAAAATTATCTCCATAATTGTTTTGTGCTAATGCAGTATTTTTTTTATTTCCTTTCCCATGCATTTTTGAAGCACAGATATAATCTAACAAAATCAACTATCCTTATAGCTGTTAAGCAGACAATAGACAATAGTTAGATAGTTATCCTAGAAATAAGTACGGAGGACACCTATTACAGTAATGTGAGTTTAATGATAACGTTCAGGCAGAAGCTTAATGTTTCTGCATATCCAGGTCTGACAGCTTTAAAAGGAAAAAAACAAGTCTAAAATTTTATTCTACTCAGACAGGAGAACAGAATTAAATGAAAGGCTACACTTTAAATCACAGATTCTGATAATATCATTAAGTGCTCCTATGAGTCTGAAAGTCATCATTAGCCTGGGAACATTTAGATTTCTAATCATTGTAGTGTTCCCTACTGATATTAAAATAAAATATGGTATTTTCAATATTGTCTAGTTACATTCAGATCAGAAATCAGGAGGAAAATTAAGTAAGGCAGATGTAAAAGCACTAACCTGAGCATATGGGCTGCATTGAAAACAACATCAAATTCTGTATTATCAAGCTCAGCTGCTTTTTTTGCCATCTCAGCTGCTTCTATCAGGCGGGATTCTTCTAGGAGGAACTGACCTGCAATCAAGCGCATAAATGTGAGCCCACAGAAAATAACTGATGGATAATACTTCAGATAATATAGTTAGGAAAAGGAATTGTAAAAAAAAAAAAAATCAGATGTCTCAGATTCAATGTTTAGTCATTTATCGATCTGCTCTGTGTTTCAACATCATTAAAATGTAGTAAATAAGTAAATATAGAAAAAAGGCAATAAATATGACCGATAATAACTAACTGCAGTATTTGTAGAACATATTTACGAATAGTGAGAGTGATACAGTAAAACTCAGCCATCAAGAAACAATACTCCCAATCCCTGAGAAGCCTCCCATTTAAGAACTTGTCCTTCTGCCTATACACTGATCTTCACTTCCTCAAAAAAAAATGAAATAAAATAAAATAGCATCTACAAATGAAATATATTTCCATTTTAAAATCATATCTCAAAATCACATAAAATATATATTGTGATATATATGCAAACATATTTCTTCATCTTTAGAATTATAAATGATACTTTGCTTTAAAATGATTATATATACGTACACCTTGACAAACTGTTATTTTATCATGTATTTCAGTGACCCTGAGAGAATCCCTACAAGCAGTTTTTTACAAGTTTCCTATATGATCCTTACATTTCACACAAAAAAAAGATGGCTAAAATCAAGTGATTGAATTTTTACAAATGACATTATGATAATGATTAAACCAAGTTAAAACTGAAAAGAATAAATAATTTATCACTAACCAAACTTATACTAACGTACAGTAGTTTTAAAGCAAAACATATAATCACTAGTAGAACTCTATAAAAATGAGTCTTTCTTTGAAGAAGAGGAAGAAAAACCTCTTTGGAAGGTACTCAAACCACCTTATTTCTGCTCCTTTTAATGATTTTTTCCCACCTAATTTGTAAAATGTGTTATTTTTGGATCAAGGACCTTTCAAAGGGTTTCAGCCGTCTAGACTCAGTCTACGTAATTTTATATTTGGAAAAGCTATCCTAAAGTATGGTGATTATACATTCCAGCTTCCCATCCTTCCTTTATTATCTGGCTTCATAAAGTAAGGTCACTCAACCAGAAGTCCACCTAGCCATCAACGGCCAAAGCCTCTTCAGGAACAAATGATTTCCACTCATGGAGAGTGATTTTCTTTATTTTCTTGCCTCCTTTCCTCATGAATTCACTATTGCATACATGCTCAGTATATGCACATGTGGAAAATCCTCTTAACTAGAGACACCAAGGTCTGTAGGGGCATAGTGAATCCAGTGATGCTTTGGTACAGTAAACACTTTTGCAGAAGGAATTACCTCAGTGCAAAAAGTGATGAAAGACAGCTTTCCTAGCTTTTTCCTTTCTCTGTGGATATGTTTCAATGTAGCAAGAGACGAAAGATTATTTACTCAGACAGTCACCTATCTCTTATTCAGATCTTCAAAATGTCTTGGAAAAATATTCAGGTGCCCTTTTGCATTCACAGCATAAGGTTTGCTTGCTTAAATTACATCCACACTCTAATATGTGCCATTCTTTCATGCATTATGACGCTTTGTGCTCACCGTTTCCAGAAACACATGATTTACAAAATGGCTTTCTCACACAGAACAATAAGTAAATAAATAAATAAAAGGAGGAAAAAACATATGAAGAAAACATACAAGAACAGTTTGGATCATAAGAAATTAATTTGTCTTCTGAATTAGAAACCATTGCTTGAGCCATTAATGGAAGTCTTTTATGAAGTGAAAAAAAAATAAATGTTGAGAGTCTGGTTTTTTACTTTCTTTTTTTTTTTTTTCTTTTGGATACCACATCAGGGTATGCCTTATACATAGCAGGACAAACTCAGATATGAATCTGAAAATTCTCAGACAAGTAAATCTACTAACTATAGTAGGCACTTCATCTCTCTTGATTTGGGTTGAACTTCTATTTTATTTAAAAAGAAATCTTTGAAACAAACTTGACCAACTAGTATTCTGATTCTCTTCCAACAAATTGACCAAAACCATATATCTAATATTTAGTTCCATGCTAAAGCAAATCAGCCTTCAACTGTTAACATTAAGGTTCTTCTGTTGATGAATGCACTGGATTAGTAGAATGAGACACTAGTAACTGCATGTACTATGGATACATCCAGACACGGGGAAGAAAGGGGACATAACCTTTTAGATTTCAGGACATGGTGAACATTCAAGATCATTCTCGGAAAAATTATATATTTAATTTAGGAAAAATATTTTGCAGCTTAGAATTTAAAAATAATGTCACCTGATCATTAAGCTAATTAGTTCCATAATGAGAAAAAACTTCTCATTTTTGTCTTCAGTAAAAATTACTCAATAGGTTTTAGAGACAGATCTTCAGAAACATACTTCCAGTTTTCTGTACGAAATATTTAACACTGAAGTGCAACAGAGATCTTATCTTATGCATATTTCTAACTACCTCTAACGTAATAAAATTTAACAGATACATTCTACTTCATGTGACATAATCAAGATTTCTTGACTTAAGGTTAATTTCATTAAACAGTAAAATAATTGCACTGCATCCATGTAATTTTTAAAAACATTAACATTACTGGAAATCGTTTCCAACCAATACTAATAGTTTACTGGTGCTTTTAAGAAATACACTAGGTTAATTCTTAGCTTTAAGAGATCTGTAAGATCAACATATACTGAAGATATTACAGAATTTGTAAGTTCTTTAGATTTCTACGAGAAGTCTAACTTAGAACAGGACAACATTATATATATTTACTGAAAAGCAAATGCACTGCTAGATGCTTCAGTTAAAAGCTTGTTTTTATTAATTCTTTTTCTAGGACTTTGGCTGCAAACATTCCATTAGTCTATATGAACACATCAAAAATGTCAGCAACAACTCTCAAATAATGTTTGAAATTAAAACCAGAATTCGCTCTCTATTTAATACTAGGTCTCTAAAAAGTGTCTCTATAATAGGATTACTATTTTATATAATATATGAAAGGATTATCTTTACTACAGAATTACCAAAGTTAACTAAAAACATTTGTAAGTGCTGCATGACACCAGCCAAGTAAGAGTAAAACTTTTAGTTTTCCAGAAAAGAAAATTCTAGGACTGTGCATTACCATAAACAAGTCTGTCCCCTGTACTGGAGGTGGTAGTAACAGTACCAATAACTCATGCTGAGTGGGTATGTAGCAGATGATACACAGCATCCTCCTGAAACTGACTGTAGCATCCTTCACACCCAAACCCTTACAGGATGCAAACAGAAGAGGGGAACACCCTATAACTCCTTTACTCATTGCCTGAGCAGAGGCGAGCAGAGGCAATTTAATCAGAGGCTGTTGATTAAGCACTTCCTTTATCAGATGGGCCATAAATATAATTGACCGCTACCTTCTCAATTTAGTGGAAAAGTCAATACCTGAGTGTACAGGTGTGTGATTGGTTGTCCCCCACCAGCATCCAAGCACTCACACAACTGCTCGCTTTCCCCCACACCAGCAGGGTGAGGGGAGAAAATAGGAAGAACAGAAGCAAGAAAACTTGTGGGTAAAGACAGGACAGTTTAATAGACAAAGGAAAGAAAAGAGAGAAGAAAAAAAAAAACCACAAAAACAACAAAAGCAGAAAAGTGAAGGAAATCCCTCACCACTTCTCACATGTAGACTGACGCCCCGCCAGTTCTCCAAACAAAGGCCATCTCAGAAGCCAAAACCCCTCTTCTTCCTCTGCCCCAGTTTTCACTGCTGAACATGATGTTATATGATATGGCATATCTCTTTGGTCAGCAAGGGTCAGCTGCCCAAGCTGTGTCCCCTTCCCAATCACCTGCCCATCCCCAGCCTTCTCACTGAGGGGGCAGAGTGGGAAAAAGAGAAAGCCTCGACACTGTTCAAACCCTGTTCAGCACCAGCCAAAACACTGGTGTGTTATCAAGGCTGTCCACAAATCCAAAACACAGCATCATCCAGGCTGCTGTGAAGAAAGTTAACTCTATCCCAACCAGACACAGTACAAGGTAGAAACTTTCAGGTGAGAATTGATTTGCCAAATTCTCCTGAAAGGCAGACTAATTTTATTCACACATCTAAATTTAATTTAGAGCACCTAAATAGAGATATCCCATTTTGAAAACATTAGCTGCCATTCCTTTTAATATGATATACTAAAATCATACAAGAATGAAATGAATTGGCAGTTTACCGCTGTACTTTCTTCATTAAAAAGCAGACTTCTGAACTTTCCTGTCAAAGCCGTAAAGATGTATTTTCCCAAGAGAAGAGTGCTAGCAGGGCAGAATATTGGCAAGGTGTTGAAGGTGGATTGGAAGGTCTGATCTACAGGCCCCTTGATCCAGGAACCACTTGTGTGGTTCTAAATTTACATTCAGGATTTTGTCCTCTGACAGGTAGCTGGCAAGCTGCATGATTTATGAGACACTGCCCAGCATCACATACAGAACTTTCTTATTGCAGGTGTCATGACTCCGACTCCTGGCAATGACATAAATTAAAGTAGCTTGATTGTTTTTTGGAATCAGAACCAGCTTTTGAGAAAACAGCTTTCTAGAAGCTCTGAATCCTAGATTATCCTTCTTCAAGGAAAACATATTTGTCATTACTATTCTTCTAGAATGGGAGTGGGAAATCCACAGTCCAGGTTCAGGTGCGATCTTCAACAACATCATTCTTTGCCTGGAACAACACTACTTTTCTAAACAGATGGTTCTACTTTCCTTGCTAGACAGCAAAGAGCCGAGTGCAAATGTGTAGCCCAGAGTTCTTAAAGACCTGTGACAGCAGAGAGCTTATTCAATACTTTGCTATTCCTTTAGTCATTTTTCCCTAACCAAAGGTATCTAAGCATCAGAAATAGCATAAAAGCTGAAGAATTCTGTACCTACAGTCTTGTTCAAACTTACCTTTTCTTGCAAACCAGCAAGTGTTTTTGAGTCTATATTTCACCAAAAAAAAAAATCAGGCAATATATGCAATCTACTGAAAAAGAAGATAAAAATATATATGTAATTTAAACAAAAAAACAATTTTCAATTCCTAGGAGTTGAAAAAACCCAACTTATTCTCATCTTCTGTCAAAATTTTTAACAAATATTCATCCACTGAGACGAAAGCATACAGCTCTCTATCCTGTACAACTGTCTCTCTAAAACGATCATGAACATTTGGAAAGCATTTTAAGACATGTGCCAACACCAGTTTAAAAGTCTGCATCAGTAGTTCTGCTGCTTTATTGTAATATGAAAGGTATTAATCGGTTGGGATACGCCTGTGTGTAACAATCTATGTTCACAGCACAAAGGCATTACTGCCTTCCTCTAGAATGAGCTCAACTATTTCCTACAGGCATTATAAGCTTTTATTTCACTAGATAAAAGTGGAAATTGCACCAATTTTTCTTTAATTAAAATGTTCTCTCTTTTGCTCTCTGGCAAACATTCCAAGGTACTTTGTACCAGAACAGAGTGGGTTTCTGAAATAGCTCATCTTGCTACTGCTGCTTTTAAAAAGGATCATTTTTAATTTTCTTGGAATGTTGTTGGTTCTGCACTTACTCAAACTTCAACAACTTAAACTCTTGTCCTGATATCTTCAGTAATCCAAGCAAGACCAAGTAAACTACCTTCTGAATAAGAAGGAAAAGACTTCTAATCCCAATGTAATAGGGAATAGTTAGCATTTGCTTCTTTTAATATATGTTCATCACCAAGTCTTCTGCATCTTATCCTCTTTGAAAGAGTTTTCGCCTTCCATGGCAACTACTTAAACAACTATATTAACATGAAAAGTGGATATATCAAAGACTATAGACTCAACTGTCAAATCTGTTCATAATAAACCTCACTAGAAGTTCCTTTGGCACATTCAACATTGAGGATTTGAAGCCAACTATTTGTTGGTACTTCGAAAGCATTTCAAGTTTCAACAGAAACCAAAATAGGGACCAGGTTGTGGCTGACCCAGCGCACTGTGTATGTCTTTGAAGCACACAGCAAGGCTACAAAATCAGGTCCTCAGAACTGAACAACATTCTCACTGCCACAAAGGGAACTACCACTGAAGTCACTGTCAACTTCAACTCTGCTGTGGCAATGTAGAGCAAATGAACAGATGTGACCAGAGATTTCTGAACATAAAACTTCAGTAGCATTGTGTGGAAGAAATTAGAGGAGAGACCTTGTCTCCCAGCTGATTTTCAAAGCTTTTCAGGTAATGAATCAACGTTGCAAGATGCCAAGTCAACAGACATGACCTAATGTAACTGTTTCCTTTAAGAGTTTCAAAACAGATTCATTGGCTGTGAATGAGCATGTCCCAGAGCAAGGGAATGTTTGCTTAAAGATCCTGCTTTCCAGGCCTGTTAAGACAATTTCTTGCTGAATGTGTAGCATGTGACAGCAGAGGCAGAGAGAACTTACATCAGGATCACCTAGACGGTAGCAGCATTCTAGTTTCTTTTACTGCTCCTTCTATCCCGTTCCATCTTTCTCTAAATCTGTTCTCTGGCTTTCTCACTGACAGGATTTTTGGGGAGTCTGTGCCCTGAACTGGTTCCCATTGAGAAGATTATTCCATGCAACTAAAATATAAAGAAAGACTACACAAGCCAGTGGGTGCTGCAACATCAATATATGCACTGGCTTAGAAAAATCTTTTTCATTAGCCTTTGTCTGAAAAATTTATCTGCTGCAGTTGTTCTAAATATAGCATTGGATGTCATCCAGAGCATAACCAGAGATAAGACAGAAAGAATTAAATTGCAAGCCTCTGCGACTTGATGACTGGACTTGTGACCACATATGGATCACTGGAAGCTCTCACTAAAACATAAGATTAAAGATGAAAACATAGAATACAGAGGACTTCATGTTTTACAAATACTACACAAGATTTTGGACCCTATGTCAATCCCCAGGCACCTGGTGATGTAAAGTCTGGAAAACTGAAATTTTGATGAGAAAGAACTATCCAGTCATGGTTTTGTAGCAGCTCTATGCTATCTCTTCAAAAATCCTCATAATGAGATGATACTCATAGGTTAAAACACTCATGCCACAGGCTTTTCCAGTTCCTGCAGAAAGCACACATTTTGGCAACATCAAAGAAGCAGGAAGCCATGTTTCTAGCCCTGTCTCTGATCTGCAATTTCCATACCACATCTCTCGAGCAGTCTAGTATATTGTGCTGAGGAAGCAGAGTCAACCAGGTACTTAGGATGTCAGAATGATTAGATTTAAGGATAAACTCAAGGGAAGAGCCAGAAACATGGAAATTCCACAGTGTTTAGGGTCGGTGACCTAGCTTGTTTGGAAACACTCTACTGCATTCCACTTAAGTGACTGGTTCTAAAGGGAGTTCGGAATAAATAGTTACAATAGTGGTTTGTAATTATCTTCTTTTAATGTTGTGTGATAGAAACCGCCTAAAGAGAATCAAAAAGGACTTCACAAATTATGTACATATGCCTTTGTATACTCATGATTCACAGCTGCCAAGAAAACCGCAAACAAAACTTCAAATTGGTATATTCTCCTTGATAGCTCAGTTTCTGATATATTCTTGCTCATTTTCAGTTTGGAAGTAAGAAATACTGTCTGTGTTAACAGTAGCTGAAGATTTTCTTAAATCAAAGTTATTGGAGAGAGTTCTGGGAGCAGAAAGGTCAGAAGTTTAATGAAGTCTTCCTGCGAGTCAGTTACATCTCTTCTCCTGTTTTGAGTCTAGGAATCCTGTCTTCCTGGAATTACATTCATTGATATTGTAGGAGGAGGTATAAGCCATAGTCCAAAGTCAGGATCTTAATTTGATGGCAATGTATGCTCAGGACAGAGACCCTTCCTCCAAAGAGCGCCTATGTTCTATGATCATGTGTTATTTGAGTATCATAAACTTGCTTTATAGTTTCTCTACAAAATCATTATATATTTAATGTTAGGATTTCCAAAAGATTTAAAATGGCAAAAAAACTTCCATTTGCTGAAAGGTTCGTAAGTGCATATTGGGAAGTCTGGCAAAGTGACTTTGAGATGGACTTATTACATCTGCTTGGCTTTGACCCCATCTCATCAAGGAATTCAATTTCTCAATGCATAATCACCATGTAGCATCTGGTGCTCCCAATGGAGGAGATCCATGCACTATGTTTTATTTATCTTTCAGCATATACTTCATTTAGCTAACCTGTCAGTCAGAAATAGACAATTCATTCACTGGAATTAAGGACTGTGAAATCAGTTTTATTCATTCATTCATTTTCACAGAGAAAAAACTGACCTTCCTATGGACGAGGGTGACACTTCTTCCACAGGCACAAAACTCTCTCAAAGAAATGTGTAAGACTTCATTACTAGGTCATGATTGATATTCCTCTTTCTTATCAATACACATTTGACATATATACTTTTCATTATTACACTGTTTTCTTCATAAGGTCTTTTTCTTAAATATATGGGAGAACAATAAAGCTTTCCCAGGCTGCTCTTCAGGCAATGAAGAACAAAAACACAAAGCTCCAGCTCTGTGAACAACTGGACTATACAGAAATATTATATATATATCCCATCTAAGAAGAAAAATGAAAGCACATCTTTAAACATATGTAAATTCTCACACTCACTAACATATGTAAGTGTATGACTTAAAGGCTGAAAAAAATGGTTCTTGAAAATCCACTGCTATCATATTTCAATCAAATTTATTTTGAAGATTAAACCACAGCAGTTCCAATCCATTTTTAGGCTGAGACTTAAGAGTGGTAAAGCAGTCATCTTTGGATGCAAGACAGATAAAAAGTGCTTACAGACTCAGGTGAAAATTCAGGCATCAAAAAGGGCTAAAAGTTCTGTGCTGAACTGATGATTAGAAAGACTTAGGATGAAAGTAAAAAAAATAAGAACAGCAGTTAACAAGTTAAACTTGTGGAAAAAAACCCAGATAATATGAGAAAATCTATAAAAGCAACTTCTAAATTATGACAAATTCAAAAGTGAAAGATAATTTTTAAAAAGTTAGAATGTTTGGGAACATGTTAATCTGTTCTTCCTTCAATGAGACTATAGCTAATATGCTTCAGTTTTACCTAATCTGACAGCATGTTTTTCATTTTGTTTTATATCCTTAGCTGGGAATGCACTGAAAAAGGCAGACGATAAATGTGAATTGCCTAATTAAGTGAATGCATAATTAATCTAATGAGAATAATCCATTTTTATAATGAAAAAGGAATAATTAAACAGTTTAGAGTTATTAGAAACAATGTATTATTCAAAAGAGACTATTTTAAAAGAAGGTCTCAATAGTCTCAATGGTGTTTAATAAAAACAGAGTTAATTTGAACATCCTGTTGGGTTCTAGACTTCACCATTCCAATTAAGCCATTACAAATGTAAGGGAGAAGGGACCTCTGTACAGACATTAATCTTGAAACCTCACTCCTCCTTCCTCTCTCTCTCTTTTTTCCCCCACTCCATTTTCATTATGCCGGAGAGAGGCCACTACCTGTACTTGAAAAGGCATGGTAGCAAAACCTTTTTTTAGTAAATAAGTAAATGAAACCTGCTTTAGTGGTATTTTTTTGTTTTGTTTTTTAAACAGCAAATTATAAAGAAATATGAGAATTTTGGAGGTGAAATGCTTGCACAATGTAAATTTCACTGCAGCTTTATGGGGTTTTTTGTTTGCTTGCTTAAGTGAAAGCTAGTAAAGAAAGCCTTCAACAACTTCAAAGTCCTTAACTACACTGCATCCAACCAGCTATCTCAATGAAATGATACTGAGTAATTTAATTTTGTTTCTTTTCAAACAGAAAAGCACTTAAGTATGTCACTATTTGAAATTCATTTCATCTCTCTGCATTGACAAATTTTATACAGAATCTTTCTTCAGCTTCTCCTGAGATAGGCTCAGTGCAGACAGAAATGGGAGATCTGTATTTCCTTTGTGGGTGGTCAATACCATATCCAAAACTAAATAATCTCTGGGCCATAACGTCACTGGTCTGACTTCACTGAACATTTCTATCTTTGGCATGCTTGTTAACAAATTTGACGTACTGATTCTTTAGATGCCAACATGTTCTTAAAATATTTATATGAAAATTTCTTTGGAATTAGTTAGTTCATAGGTGTATCTCTGGTTTCTCAGACTGATACTCGGATTCTTCCCAGCTGACCATAAGAATTTAATCAAGGCATCTAGGTTAGGAGGAGTCCCCTCTATGGTCAGTGGAGACCATTTCAATTATGTCTTCAATCTGTTGATGACAGAAGCCACCAAGGTCCTGAAGGATCCAAAATAGCATACTGGAGTTAAATGTTCGAAGTAAAGTGGGATGCATGAGAATCAATATCCTGAGTAGATGTGGGCAAGATATTTTGAAGCAAACTTTCCCAGAGAAAACAAAGATGGAAATTTAAAAATAAATAAGCATTTATTAAGTTCAAATTGGTTTAGTCAAAACTGCTCAATATAAGTCTTCTCTAAAAAATGTGTATTAAAAATGTCCAATTAAAAGCCTCAAACTTTAAAGGAACATTCAAATCTAATATTTGAAATAGTCTCCTCCAGTGTTTTAGTTCAAAAACTCGTAGGTTGTGCCAAAAAGCATATTTTCATTGCCAGAAAAAAAAAAAAAAATTGTACTGGTGTTTCTGCACTCTTTCCTCTGCCATTTCTTCTTCTTCCTGATTCATATGCATTTTCTCTCTTTTGTATGTTAGGTGTTGTTGGCAGTGTACCATGGACCTAAGTAACTTGTATCAATCAGATCACCCATCAAGACTCACATATTTGAAAGACAATGATTATGCATAAAGTTCAGATGTTCAGATAACTGGCATATGAGAAAGGAAAAAAAAAGGGGGGGAAAAGAAGGGAAAAATGTGGACAGGTGAGCAGCTGCCTACATTTCAGCCTGAGAGGAGACTGCCACCCTCTGTGGTCACTAGAGCAAAAGCCACTTTCCCTTATGTTAAAAGAAGAGGTATCATGTCTGCAGTGTGCAGGGATTTATACCTCTTCAGTTTTTCCACTAGTTCTCCCTTCAGACATCTCCAAGCATAATGAGTTTGAGAAACACTGCTTTAAACCTAAATCCATTGAAATCCAAAGCCAGCAAATCACCCATACAAAACTGATTATAACACTAGCTTGACTATAGAAATGTGCTGTGGTGGTATTATCCCAAGAAGCAACCATGAAACTGTTCCCCTCACTCCAAATTTTCATGTGATCAAATAAGCTGACTCCTGCACCAAATCATGTCTGCTAAGAATAGCTTTCTTTGGCTTAAGCCCTGAATTAAAACACACTATAACACAAATGTAAGCCTCTTAAAAGATACAGAATATCAACAATTTTCCCTGATAGCTCCAAAAAGAGTCCAAAAGGTTAGAAGTCAAAAAGAACACCTGCACATCCTGGGAGTACAAAGTACAAGTGCGTGCACTTGGAAGAAAATCTTCAGTCCATTTATTCCTGCTACTCCATCAACACACTGTTGCGTCCCAACTGACCACTCCTCATTTGGCTGTTCCGTGAGGTATGTGGGCTTTTTAGGGCTAATGCCAACTATTTTATTCTATGTTTTAACATCTTCATGCTGAGAAAAAAAGTAATCTCTAAGATTTACATGCCAAATACAGATGTATTTCCCCATAGTTTAACACTTGGCATATAGGTCATGGACTTGTGTCTGTGACAAAGTGCTAAAACAAATGAATCAGATACACAGATAAAGCTTAAAGTATTCACTAGGCATTCCTGTATAATATTTGAAATGTCCCTGGTAACATACACTACAGATACCCTATCAATACAAGAAATAGGTGGAAGGGAAAAGGGAAAGAAAGAGGAGAAAGGATAATTTATTTCAAGTTTTACAAAGTCCTGTACCCAAAGTGACAAGGTTTTGAGATCACCTGTACTACACAGACACACAAACCAAGCAGAAGTAAACCATATCTCTCTCATAGCTACTTCGATATAAACATGGAATACCACCATTGAACTTGGTGAGGTGATCAGAAGTTATACATTCAAAACAAAGGTTTAACTTGCATTCAGCAGAGCTTTCCCTGTATAATACTCCATGGCAGAGACCTAGTGACTGGTATAGAGAACCTTCTTGTGTCTACAGCCCTTCAGAATCGTATTTTACTACACTGGTATTCTAAACACTGACTAAAATTTGCCCTTCACTCCTGGTCTACAGAGCAGAATCTCACTTATGCCGCAAGAATGACCTCTGCACAAGGACACAGAAACCACTTTTTGTACCTGTGACACAATAAAGGAAAAATTTGCTAAAGTTTTTACAGAATGATCTTAATTAGGAACAATACAGCATTTTAATATTGTAGTCTGGTAACAAAGTAGTCAGTGCATCAGAGATGAATGATGATTTGAATAACCTTGCTTTTAGTTGATAGTGCACTTGAAAACGACACAGAGGGAGTACTGAGGGAAAAGACAGGCAAGTTGATGAAGTAATGAGAGACAAAAAGAAAAAGTCTAGACCTATAATAAAATATACACAATCATAACTTCAATTGCCAGGATGGATTGTTGAGACCTACCTTTGAATTTGTATGCAAACAGATTTCCTAATAACTAAGGATAGATCTATTAATAACAAAGGCTGGAAGGGTCTTGAGTAGGATTTCAAGAAACTATCTGCTGCAACTTTTCCTCATCATCTCCAGATATCAACTATACTTATATTCAATTGAAATAATGGAGCTTATGTGCACGAATAGCCCTAACAGATTTACCTGGACAGGCACGAGTAGAAGACAAGGTCACTAACTGCAATGATCCATAATGCAAAATAATGCAGCACTGGGCTACATCCATCTAAATACCATGATATGTTCTAAGTAACAACGTATGCATCGATTCTGGGAGCCTAACATACAGAATTTTACACTGCATGAGACTAAACAGAAATACAATGTGTGAGCAATTCAGAGAAATCAAACAAAGTAAAACCATGGCTATTATGTAAGGTTAATTTTCCCTTTTGGCCACTTATTTTCATTTATTTTACATTTACCAGTTAGAATCAGAAGAGGAAATTAAAACAATATACAAAGAATATTGGAGAAGTGGAGAGGGACCTGGGTGTCCTGGTGGACGACAGGTTAACCATGAGCCAGCAGTGTGCCCTGGCTGCCAAGAAGGCCAATGGGATCCTGGGGTGCATCAAGAAGAGGGTGGCCAGCAGGACGTGGGAGGTTCTCCTTACCCTCTACACTGCCCTAGTGAGGCTCCATCTGGAGTACTCTCTCCAGTTCTGGGCTCCCCAGTTCAAGAAATATGAAGAGCTACTGGAGAGAGTCCAGCGGAGGGCTACAAGGATGGTGAGGGGACTGGAACATCTCCCCTACGAGGAGAGGCTGAGGGAGCTGGGCTTGTTCAGCCTGAGAAGGCTGCGAGGGGACCTTATAAATGCTTATAAATATCTGAGGGGTGGGTGTCAGGAGGATGGGGCCAAGCTCTTTTCAGTGGTGCCCAGTGGCAGGACAAGGGGCAATGGGCACAAACTGAGGCACAGGAAGTTCCGTCTGAACATGAGGAAGAACTTCTTCCCTCTGAGGGTGACGGAACACTGGAACAGGCTGCCCAGGGAGGTTGTGGAGTCTCCTTCTCTGGAGATATTCAAGACCCGCCTGGACAAGGTCCTGTGCAGCCTGCTGTAGGTGACCCTGCTTCGGCAGGAGGGTTGGACTAGATGACCCACAGAGGTCCCTTCCAACCCCTACCATTCTGTGATTCTGTGATTCTGTAATATACAGTATGCCTGTGGTTCCCTACCTTCTTCCTTAACAAAGATGAAATTTATTACTTCTTTCTACGTTTTCCAATTGGGACTACATTACCTTGCATTTTTAGATTTGTCTATTATCAGCTTTAAAATACAGTAATAATTAGTCTATAAAGTGAAATATTTTTGGTTCCTTGGGACTAATCCCATCTGGAAATATTTTTTGCACATCTGGCAAAAACAATCCAAAGTTATAAAGATAACTTCAAATTAACTGTGTGCTTTAAGCTGTATGACAATGGTGTAGTCAACTTGTCAAAACCTTCTGTAATACTTATCCATTTGCAGTCCTGAAGATGCTGGCAAGGAGGTAGATGTAAGGCCCATAAGTTTTCAACAAAAAGCAGACACTTCGATATATAGAACTCATGCACAGTAAAGTAAAACTTCCAGTTGCCCACCCACCGGCAGCCAGCAAAGTTAGGCCAAAACTGTTAATAATAATATTCCAGGTCATGAAACTTTGACATATGGCAAGAGTCACTGTTTTTCTTTCCCAGAGACACAGCAAGACTGAAATTCCCCTCACAGCAGGAAAGCTATGCAAAATATGAAAATCTTCACCTCTTCTTCTGCAGTGATTAACAAATTGAAATGGAGATGAAGTTATACATGGTAGATTAGTTTCTTTCCCTTTAAAGAAGGTATTTTGCCAGTAGCACTTTTCAAGTCCTTAATCACTCAGAGAGATTAACAGCAATCCTGGAATACGTGTGGAAACCCTATCTATCTGAAACGTACCGTAATGCATATAGCAGTTTCCTTTGGTAGGATCCAGCTGAATAGCCTTCATGAAGTACTTTTCTGCCTCACTCTTGCGTCCCTTAAAATGAAAAAATAAAAAGGGAAAAATTATTTTAACAGTGTGTCACCATGGAGCGATTATATACAGTTACAATTTTCAAATTCCAGGCACTAGAGAAAAAAAAAATCTATTATTATCACTAAAGTCACTAGACTTAGCCTAAGTAAATATGAATGTTTAAGTGTTACAGTAGGTTTTGTGGTCAGCTACTTTGTGCTGCAGATCTCCAGACTGAGGAAGAAATGTGTCCAACATCATTAATATCCAAGTAGTACGTGGTACAAATGTATTGCAAAAAATATTGTAAAGAGCTTTGGGTGAAGATCAAGCTCCATGCTACTTTTCTGGACAGGCTTCAGAATGAGCATTACACAGATCCAAGCTAAAATCAGAAGGGAAGGTAGGAGGGAGCTTTAGTCATGCTTGTATTAAAACAAAAAGAACCCCACCAAAAACCAAAACCAAAACAAAAAAAAAAAAAAAAGGGGGGGAGGGAACATGTTTTGGCTCTATGAAATCACAAAATCTTAGAATATCTGAAATTGAAAGGGATCCACAAGGATCATTGAGTCATATGACTAAGAGCAGCGTCCAGACACTCCGTGAACTCCGACAGTCTTGCTGCCGTGACCACTTCCCTGGGGAGCTTGCTCCAATGATGACCACTGTCTCATTGAAGAACCTCTTCCTAACATCTAGTCTAAACTTCCCCTAACACAGCTTCACTCCATTTCCTCATATCCTAAATAACACTATATACACAGTCAACAGTAAACTCACCACAAACGAAGGTATAAAAATAGAAAATATTTCAGATTTTACTGTGGGAAGTAAAAAAGAGAAAATATTTCTGAATTTAATGTGGGAAGTAAGATTTCATCAAAAATCAATTCTATCAACCATAAAACACAACTGAAATTGAAAAGATAATTTTCAAAGATGATGGTCAATAGTACAACCAAATGGTCAGAAAAAAAAAAAAAACAACAAACAGAAATTACAGTAAAAAGAACAGACATGTTCTAAACCACAGATTTTCTTATCACTGAAATCACCAAACCACTGAAGTTGCATTACAGTATACAAGTGCCAGAGTAGATCCATTAGTGTTCATTATGCTTTTCATGAAGAAAACAGCGATATTGGATTAGGGTAGTCTGATACACAGATCACCATCAGCTATTCAATAAGATACCTGTGACCTGCTTATCTCTATCCCTGTGAAATTAGTTGCTGCGGTTTGTATTATAAAATAGAAGGCCTCCAGACTAAAGAACAGTAAAGCTTAACCACTGTCGAAGAAAGGCATTGTGATCTGCACCTCTCAAGGTTGCCTTGAGTGTTATTGCACAGACATAAGCATATAGGCTTTCTCAAGTTTTGTGGTCTGGAAACAGACATTGCACACATCCTGCACTATCCCACAAGCTAACACAGGAGTAATAACGAGGTCTGTTGATGATTACAGCTGCTCCAGATTCTCAGTATTTCCCTCAAGGGCCTTAGAGACAACGAAATAAAGAGAGAGAAAGAAGCTGTGCAGCACACCAAGAAGCATTTCAAGCCTAGGTTCTATGAAGGCCGTATCTTCAAGAGATCGTCCTGGCAGAGATACAAGCAGGCTTATCATTTACAATACTCTGGGTTTCACAAACTGAATGTTCATTGGAGGTAAGCATTTAGCCTTATTATTTAGAAAACGTTTTTTGGTAAACCCATATAACTTAAAACCACATCCACATGGCAAAAGGCTCCTGCCAACCAAATGGTGCAACTACATGATAGAGTACACTATCTTATACTGTAGTGCCTCTCATCTCTGTTTTTTTTTTAAAAAAAAAACAAACAAAACCCCCAAAACAAAACACATATGATTTGTAGTCCAGATTGATTTATCCTCATCTACTAGTGCAGTAAAGACACATCTATAGATTAAATGCAATTTCTCTTTTTTAAATAGCATACAACCATCATTGAGAACAAAAAAATTGAAGAAGTTGGAGTCTCCAACTTGGAGTATCCTTCTCTGGAGATACTCATAACCTGCCTGGACAAGGTCACAGAATCACAGAATGTTCAGGTTTGGAAGGGACCTCTGTGGGTCATCTAGTCCAACCCCCCTGCCAAAGCAGGGTCACCTAGAGCAGAGGTTCTGTGCAACCTGCTCTAGGTGAGCCTGCTTTAGCAGGGGGCTACCATGACACATGTAAGTCCAGCCTCGAGGCGTCAAAATGACAGGCACCAGGCATATGTATCACTAATACTGACAGAATTAACATCTACCGATTTTGCATCACTGCTTTTTTTAACAGACTAGCATCATTAGTTTTAGCTGACTGCACTCTATGTCTATTTCTACAACGTAAAAGGACAGTTTATCGAATACGGTCACAAAATACATAGCTTCTGCCTACAGAACTATGACTATAAGGCCACAAACACGTCAAACATGATTAATTTTCATTTACTCGGCTCACCAAAAATACATGACTGCTCTACTCTCTTTAGCACTTTCCAAATGGCATAGTGCGCTCAAGTTCAGGCCAGTCAGGAGACACAGAGCACATAATGATGACAGGTGCCAGCATACATAGCATCAAAGGAATGACTGTGCTATTAACAGGCTCAAATACTCATTAATAGAAAAAAGGGAGACAAATCTTACATTATATCCCCCAAGACATAAAATGACCTGACTACAATCAGTACAGCTCCATTTATTCATGCTGGCCATTTTCATATATCCACATTTGTTAAAAATTAAAAGCAAAAAGAATAAAAGCATTTTCTTGTAGAATGGCATTCTGAGGAAGCTTGTATCACATCATCTAAAATGTCCTCTTTGGTGCCATCTGTTTGCTGCTAAAATGTCAATAGATTTAATAACCTAAGTTTGTGTCAAACTATATACATTCCAATCACTTGACAGAATCAGGCCATTTCACAATTAAAGTTTATAATTTATCAACTTCAAGTTGCCAATGTACACCTTAGCTACTGTAACAGAAGGTAGACACTGCGTAGTTAGATTAAGATGGCAATCCCCGTCTTTGTCCCTTCCCACTGTATTGTGTTCACTGTTAAATAAAACAAATGGTATAAGAGATTAAAATTCTAACTTTGAAAGAAAATCCAAATAATTGTTTAAACAGCTGAAAAATACTCATTTGGGGCAGGAAGGCATTTTATGTGCATGTTCACTGTTATGTGTATTGACCCATACAAACGCAGGCATTGAGAGCCATTGGAAACCTCCCAACTTCTAGCAGTAGGGTATGCAGTTGTATATGCACAACCACATGCTTTGGCAATTTTACAAAGCAAAAAATATAAGTTTACAACTGCATACTAGCAGACTTATTTGAAGGATAAAAAAGTTATTCATAAGATTTTAATGGAATGACTTGACGGCTCTGAGGATTAATAACGGGATACAAAATACCTTTCACCTGTTGGTCACCAGTTCATACCCAGTCCAGGTCGGTAGCTAATGAAAAGGTGCTATCTGACAGCTACTGGTTTGCTCAGGAGAAATGAGTGGGTGGTCCTAGCCCAAGCCCTAATGGAGATCCTCTGCTCAGATGCACTGGCATATTTATGGCTTTTCAGTGCAGAGACCAACGAGACAGAATCATAAAACAATGAATGGCAATCTCATTGCTGGGGAAGCAAAACATAATGAAGATACCTCAACAACCCATTTGGAAGACCGTGCTGATATTCTCCTTACTGGACCTGGACCTTACTCTAATGCCTATAACAATGACAAACTCTCAAAAGTTTTCCATTACTAAAGAAAACATCATTTTTCCCTGCCCCGTACCTAAACAAAGATGAATTGCCCATGATTACCACCTTCCAGAAACATCAGCAAATTTAAAAGGAAAAAAAGTGAATGTTAACGGACACATGGCTCTGATAACCAAGGACACCCATTGTCCTGGCTTTCGGAAATACCCTACTCTCCACAGAACATGCAGACTTCTAATCAGAATGGCTGATTGCTTGCAGCTTTAGTAGTCAAACAGTTAAATGTTTAAATACTAATTCAGGAGCTTGGTTTTTAAGACCAGCTCTTTGTAGAAGTTGACTGCAAGGGTTTTTTTCATTGGGTGGTTGCTTCTTTTCTAGAGACCAGGGTAATGGATCCGACCTTGCTTATGTGGTCAGACATATTGCTTAACTGGGCTTTCCTACAAAAGACTGTTATGATCACCATGACAAGCAAAAGAGAGCTAGCATCATTAGAAGACCCTGTATTTATCCTTAAAATACTAAAAAAATGAAGACAAAACTACTATTTTTACATGCACCCCAATTTTTTCCTCACTCTGCTGGCAAACTGTGCCAAATTCATGTTGAGGCAGCTGTTGTACTTCAGGCTGCTGGAGGCCCAAGAACCCTGAGATGCCAGTAAAATTGGGAAAGCTTAATACAGGTAAGCAGCTCTGAATAACCCTCTTGTGGAAACTATCACGACACAGTGGCAACCAGTAAGGTGGTTAAACAAATTAGGTGGCCTCTGCAATTTAAACCAACTTTCTATTTCATAAATATTCATCACCCTTCAAAGTGCTGATGCAGGAAATTGACAATTAGTTTGATTATGCTATAGCTTTAGTTTAATTTCGTTATATAACTTTGCATCTATGTTAAGGTAAGAGTTAAACACTGTTAATTAATTTAGATCTGCTCTTTGTAATCTTGCTAACAAGGACTGTTGTGGCTCAAATGTAGCTAACAAGGACTGCT